>NW_027675435.1:495000-630000 GCF_965601325.2 Salmo salar
GTGTGTGTGTGTGTGTTGTCGGTGTGTGTGTGTGTGTGTGGTCGTTGTGTGTGTCTGTTGTCGGTATGTGATTGTGTGTTGTCGGTGTGTGTGTGTGTGTGTTGTCGGTGTGTGTGTGTGTTGTCGGTGTGTGTGTGTGTGTTGTGTGTGTGTGTGTGTGTTGTCGGTGTGTGTGTGTGTGTGTGCTGTCGGTGTGTGTGTTTGTGTGTGTTGTCTGTGTGTGTGTGTTGTCGGTGTGTGTGTGTGTGTGTGTTGTCGGTGTGTGTGTGTGTGTGTGTTGCCGGTGTGTGTGTGTGTGTTGTCGGTGTGTGTGTGTTGTCGGTGTGTGTGTGTGTGTGTGTTGTCGGTGTGTGTGTGTGTGTGTTGTCGGTGTGTGAGTGTGTGTGTGTTGTCGGTGTGTGTGTGTGTGTTGTCGGTGTGTGTGTGTGTGTGTTGTCGGTGTGTGTGTAGTCTGGGTGTGTGTGTGTGTGTGTGTGTGTGTGTGTGTTGTCGGTGTGTGTGTGTTGTTGGTGTGTGTGTGTGTGTGTGTGTGTTGTCGGTGTGTGTGTGTGTTGTCGGTGTGTGTGTGTTGTGTGTGTGTGTGTTGTCGGTGTGTGTGTGTGTTGTCGGTGTGTGTGTGTGTGTTGTCGGTGTGTGTGTGTGTGTTGTGTGTGTGTGTGTTGTCGGTGTGTGTGTTGTCGGTGTGTGTGTGTGTGTGTGTGTGTGTGTTGTCGGTGTGTGTGTTGTCGGTGTGTGTGTGTGTGTTGTCGGTGTGTGTGTGTGTGTGTGTTGTCGGTGTGTGTGTGTGTGTCTTGTCAGTGTGTGTGTGTGTGTGTTGTCGGTGTGTGTGTGTGTGTGTGTGTGTGTTGTCGTTGTGTGTGTGTTGTCGGTGTGTGTATGTGTGTTGTCGGTGTGTGTGTGTGTGTGTTGTCGGTGTGTGTGTGTGTGTGTTTTGCCTGTGTGTGTGTGTGTGTTGTCGGTGTGTGTGTGTGTGTGTGTGTGTTGTCGGTGTGTGTGTGTGTTGTCGGTGTGTGTGTGTGTGTGTTGTCGGTGTGTGTGTGTGTGTGTGGTCGTTGTGTGTGTGTCTGTTGTCGGTGTGTGAGTGTGTGTTGTCGGTGTGTGTGTGTGTGTGTTGTCGGTGTGTGTGTGTGTTGTCGGTGTGTGTGTGTGTGTTGTGTGTGTGTGTGTTGTCGGTGTGTGTGTGTGTGTGTGTGTGCTGTCGGTGTGTGTGTGTGTGTGTGTGTGTGTTGTCTGTGTGTGTGTGTTGTCGGTGTGTGTGTGTGTGTGTGTTGTCGGTGTGTGTGTGTGTGTGTGTTGTCGGTGTGTGTGTGTGTGTTGTCAGTGTGTGTCTGTGTGTTATCGGTGTGTGTGTGTGTGTGTGTGTTGTCGGTGTGTGTGTGTGTCTGTGTTGTCGGTGTGTGTGTGTGTGTGTTGTCGGTGTGTGTGTTGTCTGTGTGTGTGTGTGTGTGTGTTGTCAGTGTGTGTGTGTGTGTGTGTGTTGTCGGTGTGTGTGTGTGTGTGTGTGTTGTCAGTGTGTGTATGTGTGTGTTGTCAGTGTGTGTGTGTGTGTGTGTTGTCGGTGTGTGTGTGTGTGTGTTGTCGGTGTGTGTGTGTGTTGTCGGTGTGTGTGTGTGTTTGTTGTCGGTGTGTGTGTGTGTGTGTGTTGTCGGTGTGTGTGTGTGTGTGTGTTGTCGGTGTGTGTGTGTGTGTTGTCGGTGTGTGTGTGTGTGTGTGTGTGTTGTCGGTGTGTGTGTGTGTGTGTTGTCAGTGTGTGTGTGTGTGTGTTGTCGGTGTGTGTGTGTTTATGTGTTGTCTGTGTGTGTGTGTGTGTGTTGTCGGTGTGTGTGTGTGTGTGTGTTGTCGGTGTGTGTGTGTTTTGTCGGTGTGTGTGTGTGTGTGTGTTGTCGGTGTGTGTGTGTGTGTGTTTTCGGTGTGTGTGTGTGTGTTGTGTGTGTGTGTGTTGTCGGTGTGTGTGTGTGTGTGTGTGTGTTGTCGGTGTGTGTGTGTGTGTGTGGTGTCGGTGTGTGTGTGTTGTCGGTGTGTGTGTGTGTGTTGTCGGTGTGTGTGTGTGTGTGTGTTGTCGGTGTGTGTGTGAGTGTGTGTGTGTGTGTGTGTGTGTGTGTGTTGTCGGTGTGTGTGTGTGTTGTCGGTGTGTGTGTGTTGTGTGTGTGTGTGTGTGTTGTCGATGTGTGTGTGTGTGTTGTCTGTGTGTGTGTGTGTGTGTTGTCAGTGTGTGTGTGTGTGTGTTGTCGGTGTGTGTGTGTGTGTGTGTGTGTTGTCAGTGTGTGTATGTGTGTGTTGTCTGTGTGTGTGTGTGTGTGTTGTCGGTGTGTGTGTGTGTGTGTTGTCGGTGTGTGTGTGTGTTGTCGGTGTGTGTGTGTGTGTGTTGTCAGTGTGTGTGTGTGTGTGTGTTGTCGGTGTGTGTGTGTTTATGTGTTGTCTGTGTGTGTGTGTGTGTGTGTTGTCGGTGTGTGTGTGTGTGTCTGTTGTCGGTGTGTGTGTGTTTTGTCGGTGTGTGTGTGTGTGTGTGTGTGTTCCCGGTGTGTGTGTGTGTTGTCGGTGTGTGTGTGTGTGTGTTGTCGGTGTGTGTGTGTGTGTTGTGTGTGTGTGTGTTGTCGGTGTGTGTGTGTTGTTGGTGTGTGTGTTGTGTGTGTGTGTGTTGTCGGTGTGTGTGTGTGTTGTCGGTGTGTGTGTGTGTGTGTTGTCGGTGTGTGTGTGTGTGTTGTGTGTGTGTGTGTTGTCGGTGTGTGTGTTGTCGGTGTGTGTGTGTGTGTGTGTGTGTGTTGTCGGTGTGTGTGTGTGTGTTGTCGGTGTGTGTGTGTGTGTGTGTTGTCGGTGTGTGTGTGTGTGTCTTGTCAGTGTGTGTGTGTGTGTGTTGTCGGTGTGTGTGTGTGTGTGTGTGTGTTGTCGTTGTGTGTGTGTTGTCGGTGTGTGTATGTGTGTTGTCGGTGTGTGTGTGTGTTGTCGGTGTGTGTGTGTGTGTGTTGCTGGTGTGTGTGTGTGTGTTGTCGGTGTGTGTGTGTGTGTTGTCGGTGTGTGTGTGTGTGTGTGTGTTGTCGGTGTGTGTGTGTGTGTGTGTGTTGTCGGTGTGTGTGTGTGTGTGTTGTCGGTGTGTGTGTGTGTGTGTGGTCGTTGTGTGTGTGTCTGTTGTCGGTGTGTGAGTGTGTGTTGTCGGTGTGTGTGTGTGTGTGTTGTCGGTGTGTGTGTGTGTTGTCGGTGTGTGTGTGTGTGTTGTGTGTGTGTGTGTGTGTTGTCGGTGTGTGTGTGTGTGCTGTCGGTGTGTGTGTGTGTGTGTGTGTGTTGTCGGTGTGTGTGTGTGTGTTGTCGGTGTGTGTGTGTGTCTGTTGTCGGTGTGTGTGTGTGTGTGTGTGTTGCTGGTGTGTGTGTGTGTGTTGTCGGTGTGTGTGTGTGTGTTGTCGGTGTGTCTGTGTGTGTTGTCGGTGTGTGTGTGTGTGTTGTCGGTGTGTGTGTGTGTGTGTTGTCGGTGTGTGTGTGTGTGTGTGGTCGTTGTGTGTGTGTCTGTTGTCGGTGTGTGAGTGTGTGTTGTCGGTGTGTGTGTGTGTGTGTTGTCGGTGTGTGTGTGTGTCTGTTGTCGGTGTGTGTGTGTGTGTGTTGCTGGTGTGTGTGTGTGTGTTGTCGGTGTGTGTGTGTGTGTTGTCGGTGTGTGTGTGTGTGTTGTCGGTGTGTGTGTGTGTGTTGTCGGTGTGTGTGTGTGTGTGTTGTCGGTGTGTGTGTGTGTGTGTGGTCGTTGTGTGTGTGTCTGTTGTCGGTGTGTGAGTGTGTGTTGTCGGTGTGTGTGTGTGTGTGTTGTCGGTGTGTGTGTGTGTTGTCGGTGTGTGTCTGTGTGTTGTGTGTGTGTGTGTGTGTTGTCGGTGTGTGTGTGTGTGTGTGCTGTCGGTGTGTGTGTGTGTGTGTGTGTGTGTTGTCTGTGTGTGTGTGTTGTCGGTGTGTGTGTGTGTGTGTGTTTTCGGTGTGTGTGTGTGTGTGTGTTGTCGGTGTGTGTGTGTTGTCAGTGTGTGTCTGTGTGTTATCGGTGTGTGTGTGTGTGTGTTGTCGGTGTGTGTGTGTGTGTGTTGTCAGTGTGTGTGTGTGTGTGTGTTGTCGGTGTGTGTGTGTGTGTTGTGGGTGTGTGTGTGTGTGTGTTGTCGGTGTGTGTGTGTGTGTTGCTGGTGTTTGTTTGTGTGTGTGTTGTCGGTGTGTGTGTGTGTGTGTTGTCGGTGTGTGTGTGTGTGTGTGCGTGTTGTCGGTGTGTGTGTGTGTGTGTTGTCGGTGTGTTTGTGTGTGTTGTCGGTGTGTGTGTGTGTTGTCGGTGTGTGTGTGTTGTCGGTGTGTGTGTGTGTGTTGTCGTTGTGTTTGTGTGTGTGTGTTGTCGTTGTGTGTGTGTGTGTGTTGTCGGTGTGTGTGTGTGTGTTGTGTGTGTGTGTGTTGTCAGTGTGTGTGTGTTGTCGGTGTGTGTGTGTGTGTGTTGTCGGTGTGTGTGTGTGTGTGTGTTGTCAGTGTGTGTGTGTGTGTGTTGTTGGTGTGTGTGTGTGTGTGTTGTCGGTGTGTGTGTGTGTGTTGTAGGTGTGTGTGTGTGTGTTGTCGGTGTGTGTGTGTGTAGTCGGTGTGTGTGTGTGTGTGTGTGTGTGTGTGTTGTCGGTGTGTGTTTGTGTGTGTTGTCGGTGTGTGTGTGTGTGTGTGTGTGTGTGTGTGTGTTGTCGGTGTGTGTGTGTGTTGTCGATGTGTGTGTGTTGTGTGTGTGTGTGTGTGTGTTGTCGGTGTGTGTGTGTGTGTTGTCGGTGTGTGTGTGTGTGTTGTCGGTGTGTGTGTGTGTGATGTCGGTGTGTTTGTGTGTGTGTGTTGTCGTTGTGTGTGTGTGTGTGTTGTCGGTGTGTGTGTGTTTGTTGTGTGTGTGTTGTCGGTGTGTGTGTGTGTGTGTTGTCGGTGTGTGTGTGTGTGTGTGTTGTCAGTGTGTGTGTGTGTGTGTGTGTGTGTTGTCGGTGTGTGTGTGTGTGTGTGTGTGTGTTGTCGGTGTGTGTGTGTGTGTGTGTTGCCGGTGTGTGTGTGTGTGTTGTCGGTGTGTGTGTGTTGTCGGTGTGTGTGTGTGTGTGTGTTGTCGGTGTGTGTGTGTGTGTGTTGTCGGTGTGTGAGTGTGTGTGTGTTGTCGGTGTGTGTGTGTGTGTTGTCGGTGTGTGTGTGTGTGTGTTGTCGGTGTGTGTGTAGTCTGGGTGTGTGTGTGTGTGTGTGTGTGTGTGTGTGTTGTCGGTGTGTGTGTGTTGTTGGTGTGTGTGTGTGTGTTGTCGGTGTGTGTGTGTGTTGTCCGTGTGTGTGTGTTGTGTGTGTGTGTGTTGTCGGTGTGTGTGTGTGTTGTCGGTGTGTGTGTGTGTGTTGTGTGTGTGTGTGTTGTGTGTGTGTGTGTTGTCGGTGTGTGTGTGTGTGTGTGTGTGTGTTGTCGGTGTGTGTGTTGTCGGTGTGTGTGTGTGTGTTGTCGGTGTGTGTGTGTGTGTGTGTTGTCGGTGTGTGTGTGTGTGTCTTGTCAGTGTGTGTGTGTGTGTGTTGTCGGTGTGTGTGTGTGTGTGTGTTGTCGTTGTGTGTGTGTTGTCGGTGTGTGTATGTGTGTTGTCGGTGTGTGTGTGTGTGTGTTGTCGGTGTGTGTGTGTGTGTGTTTTGCCTGTGTGTGTGTGTGTGTTGTCGGTGTGTGTGTGTGTGTGTGTGTGTTGTCGGTGTGTGTGTGTGTTGTCGGTGTGTGTGTGTGTGTGTTGTCGGTGTGTGTGTGTGTGTGTGGTCGTTGTGTGTGTGTCTGTTGTCGGTGTGTGAGTGTGTGTTGTCGGTGTGTGTGTGTGTGTGTTGTCGGTGTGTGTGTGTGTTGTCGGTGTGTGTGTGTGTGTTGTGTGTGTGTGTGTGTGTTGTCGGTGTGTGTGTGTGTGTGTGCTGTCGGTGTGTGTGTGTGTGTGTGTGTGTTGTCTGTGTGTGTGTGTTGTCGGTGTGTGTGTGTGTGTGTGTTGTCGGTGTGTGTGTGTTGTCGGTGTGTGTGTGTGTGTTGTCAGTGTGTGTCTGTGTGTTATCGGTGTGTGTGTGTGTGTGTGTGTTGTCGGTGTGTGTGTGTGTCTGTGTTGTCGGTGTGTGTGTGTGTGTGTTGTCGGTGTGTGTGTTGTCTGTGTGTGTGTGTGTGTGTGTTGTCAGTGTGTGTGTGTGTGTGTGTGTGTGTTGTCGGTGTGTGTGTGTGTGTGTGTGTGTTGTCAGTGTGTGTATGTGTGTGTTGTCAGTGTGTGTGTGTGTGTGTGTTGTCGGTGTGTGTGTGTGTGTGTTGTCGGTGTGTGTGTGTGTTGTCGGTGTGTGTGTGTGTTTGTTGTCGGTGTGTGTGTGTGTGTGTGTTGTCGGTGTGTGTGTGTGTGTGTGTTGTCGGTGTGTGTGTGTGTGTTGTCGGTGTGTGTGTGTGTGTGTGTGTGTTGTCGGTGTGTGTGTGTGTGTGTTGTCAGTGTGTGTGTGTGTGTGTTGTCGGTGTGTGTGTGTTTATGTGTTGTCTGTGTGTGTGTGTGTGTTGTCGGTGTGTGTGTGTGTGTGTGTTGTCGGTGTGTGTGTGTTTTGTCGGTGTGTGTGTGTGTGTGTGTGTGTTGTCGGTGTGTGTGTGTGTGTGTTTTCGGTGTGTGTGTGTGTGTTGTGTGTGTGTGTGTTGTCGGTGTGTGTGTGTGTGTGTGTGTGTTGTCGGTGTGTGTGTGTGTGTGTGGTGTCGGTGTGTGTGTGTTGTCGGTGTGTGTGTGTGTGTTGTCGGTGTGTGTGTGTGTGTGTGTTGTCGGTGTGTGTGTGAGTGTGTGTGTGTGTGTGTGTGTGTGTTGTCGGTGTGTGTGTGTGTTGTCGGTGTGTGTTTGTTGTGTGTGTGTGTGTGTGTTGTCGATGTGTGTGTGTGTGTTGTCGGTGTGTGTGTGTGTGTTGTCGGTGTGTGTGTGTGTGATGTCGGTGTGTTTGTGTGTGTGTGTTGTCGTTGTGTGTGTGTGTGTGTTGTCGTTGTGTGTGTGTGTGTTGTGTGTGTGTGTGTTGTCGGTGTGTGTGTGTGTGTGTTGTCGGTGTGTGTGTGTGTGTGTGTGTTGTCGGTGTGTGTGTGTGTGTTGTCGGTGTGTGTGTGTGTGTGTTGTCGGTGTGTGTGTGTGTAGTCTGGGTGTGTGTGTGTGTGTGTGTGTGTGTGTGTTGTCGGTGTGTGTGTGTTGTTGGTGTGTGTGTGTGTGTGTGTGTGTGTTGTCGGTGTGTGTGTGTGTTGTCGGTGTGTGTGTGTTGTGTGTTGTCGGTGTGTGTGTGTGTTGTCGGTGTGTGTGTGTGTGTGTTGTCGGTGTGTGTGTGTGTGTTGTGTGTGTGTGTATTGTCGGTGTGTGTGTTGTCGGTGTGTGTGTGTGTGTGTGTGTGTGTTGTCGGTGTGTGTGTGTTGTCGGTGTGTGTGTGTGTGTTGTCGGTGTGTGTGTGTGTGTGTGTTGTCGGTGTGTGTGTGTGTGTCTTGTCAGTGTGTGTGTGTGTGTGTTGTCGGTGTGTGTGTGTGTGTGTTTGTTGTCGTTGTGTGTGTGTTGTCGGTGTGTGTATGTGTGTTGTCGGTGTGTGTGTGTGTTGTCGGTGTGTGTGTGTGTGTGTTGCTGGTGTGTGTGTGTGTTGTCGGTGTGTGTGTGTGTGTTGTCGGTGTGTGTGTGTGTGTGTGTGTGTTGTCGGTGTGTGTGTGTGTGTGTGTGTTGCCGGTGTGTGTGTGTGTTGTCGGTGTGTGTGTGTGTGTGTGGTCGTTGTGTGTGTCTGTTGTCGGTGTGTGATTGTGTGTTGTCGGTGTGTGTGTGTGTGTGTTGTCGGTGTGTGTGTGTGTGTTGTCGGTGTGTGTGTGTGTGTTGTGTGTGTGTGTGTTTGTTGTCGGTGTGTGTGTGTGTGTGTGTGCTGTCGGTGTGTGTGTTTGTGTGTGTTGTCTGTGTGTGTGTGTTGTCGGTGTGTGTGTGTGTGTGTGTTGTCGGTGTGTGTGTGTGTGTGTGTTGCCGGTGTGTGTGTGTGTGTTGTCGGTGTGTGTGTGTTGTCGGTGTGTGTGTGTGTGTGTGTTGTCGGTGTGTGTGTGTGTGTGTTGTCGGTGTGTGAGTGTGTGTGTGTTGTCGGTGTGTGTGTGTGTGTTGTCGGTGTGTGTGTGTGTGTGTGTTGTCGGTGTGTGTGTGAGTGTGTGTGTGTGTGTGTGTGTGTGTTGTCGGTGTGTGTGTGTGTTGTCGGTGTGTGTGTGTTGTGTGTGTGTGTGTGTGTTGTCGATGTGTGTGTGTGTGTTGTCTGTGTGTGTGTGTGTTGTCAGTGTGTGTGTGTGTGTGTTGTCGGTGTGTGTGTGTGTGTGTGTGTGTTGTCAGTGTGTGTATGTGTGTGTTGTCTGTGTGTGTGTGTGTGTGTTGTCGGTGTGTGTGTGTGTGTGTTGTCGGTGTGTGTGTGTGTTGTCGGTGTGTGTGTGTGTGTGTTGTCAGTGTGTGTGTGTGTGTGTTGTCGGTGTGTGTGTGTTTATGTGTTGTCTGTGTGTGTGTGTGTGTGTGTTGTCGGTGTGTGTGTGTGTGTCTGTTGTCGGTGTGTGTGTGTTTTGTCGGTGTGTGTGTGTGTGTGTGTGTGTGTTCCCGGTGTGTGTGTGTGTTGTCGGTGTGTGTGTGTGTGTGTTGTCGGTGTGTGTGTGTGTGTTGTGTGTGTGTGTGTTGTCGGTGTGTGTGTGTTGTTGGTGTGTGTGTTGTGTGTGTGTGTGTTGTCGGTGTGTGTGTGTGTTGTCGGTGTGTGTGTGTGTGTGTTGTCGGTGTGTGTGTGTGTGTTGTGTGTGTGTGTGTTGTCGGTGTGTGTGTTGTCGGTGTGTGTGTGTGTGTGTGTGTGTGTTGTCGGTGTGTGTGTGTGTGTTGTCGGTGTGTGTGTGTGTGTGTGTTGTCGGTGTGTGTGTGTGTGTCTTGTCAGTGTGTGTGTGTGTGTGTTGTCGGTGTGTGTGTGTGTGTGTGTGTGTTGTCGTTGTGTGTGTGTTGTCGGTGTGTGTATGTGTGTTGTCGGTGTGTGTGTGTGTTGTCGGTGTGTGTGTGTGTGTGTTGCTGGTGTGTGTGTGTGTGTTGTCGGTGTGTGTGTGTGTGTTGTCGGTGTGTGTGTGTGTGTGTGTGTTGTCGGTGTGTGTGTGTGTGTGTGTGTTGTCGGTGTGTGTGTGTGTGTGTTGTCGGTGTGTGTGTGTGTGTGTGGTCGTTGTGTGTGTGTCTGTTGTCGGTGTGTGAGTGTGTGTTGTCGGTGTGTGTGTGTGTGTGTTGTCGGTGTGTGTGTGTGTTGTCGGTGTGTGTGTGTGTGTTGTGTGTGTGTGTGTGTGTTGTCGGTGTGTGTGTGTGTGCTGTCGGTGTGTGTGTGTGTGTGTGTGTGTTGTCGGTGTGTGTGTGTGTGTTGTCGGTGTGTGTGTGTGTCTGTTGTCGGTGTGTGTGTGTGTGTGTGTGTTGCTGGTGTGTGTGTGTGTGTTGTCGGTGTGTGTGTGTGTGTTGTCGGTGTGTCTGTGTGTGTTGTCGGTGTGTGTGTGTGTGTTGTCGGTGTGTGTGTGTGTGTGTTGTCGGTGTGTGTGTGTGTGTGTGGTCGTTGTGTGTGTGTCTGTTGTCGGTGTGTGAGTGTGTGTTGTCGGTGTGTGTGTGTGTGTTGTCGGTGTGTGTGTGTGTCTGTTGTCGGTGTGTGTGTGTGTGTGTTGCTGGTGTGTGTGTGTGTGTTGCCGGTGTGTGTGTGTGTGTTGTCGGTGTGTGTGTGTTGTCGGTGTGTGTGTGTGTGTGTGTTGTCGGTGTGTGTGTGTGTGTGTTGTCGGTGTGTGAGTGTGTGTGTGTTGTCGGTGTGTGTGTGTGTGTTGTCGGTGTGTGTGTGTGTGTGTGTTGTCGGTGTGTGTGTGAGTGTGTGTGTGTGTGTGTGTGTGTGTTGTCGGTGTGTGTGTGTGTTGTCGGTGTGTGTGTGTTGTGTGTGTGTGTGTGTGTTGTCGATGTGTGTGTGTGTGTTGTCTGTGTGTGTGTGTGTTGTCAGTGTGTGTGTGTGTGTGTTGTCGGTGTGTGTGTGTGTGTGTGTGTGTTGTCAGTGTGTGTATGTGTGTGTTGTCTGTGTGTGTGTGTGTGTGTTGTCGGTGTGTGTGTGTGTGTGTTGTCGGTGTGTGTGTGTGTTGTCGGTGTGTGTGTGTGTGTGTTGTCAGTGTGTGTGTGTGTGTGTTGTCGGTGTGTGTGTGTTTATGTGTTGTCTGTGTGTGTGTGTGTGTGTGTTGTCGGTGTGTGTGTGTGTGTCTGTTGTCGGTGTGTGTGTGTTTTGTCGGTGTGTGTGTGTGTGTGTGTGTGTGTTCCCGGTGTGTGTGTGTGTTGTCGGTGTGTGTGTGTGTGTGTTGTCGGTGTGTGTGTGTGTGTTGTGTGTGTGTGTGTTGTCGGTGTGTGTGTGTTGTTGGTGTGTGTGTTGTGTGTGTGTGTGTTGTCGGTGTGTGTGTGTGTTGTCGGTGTGTGTGTGTGTGTGTTGTCGGTGTGTGTGTGTGTGTTGTGTGTGTGTGTGTTGTCGGTGTGTGTGTTGTCGGTGTGTGTGTGTGTGTGTGTGTGTGTTGTCGGTGTGTGTGTGTGTGTTGTCGGTGTGTGTGTGTGTGTGTGTTGTCGGTGTGTGTGTGTGTGTCTTGTCAGTGTGTGTGTGTGTGTGTTGTCGGTGTGTGTGTGTGTGTGTGTGTGTTGTCGTTGTGTGTGTGTTGTCGGTGTGTGTATGTGTGTTGTCGGTGTGTGTGTGTGTTGTCGGTGTGTGTGTGTGTGTGTTGCTGGTGTGTGTGTGTGTGTTGTCGGTGTGTGTGTGTGTGTTGTCGGTGTGTGTGTGTGTGTGTGTGTTGTCGGTGTGTGTGTGTGTGTGTGTGTTGTCGGTGTGTGTGTGTGTGTGTTGTCGGTGTGTGTGTGTGTGTGTGGTCGTTGTGTGTGTGTCTGTTGTCGGTGTGTGAGTGTGTGTTGTCGGTGTGTGTGTGTGTGTGTTGTCGGTGTGTGTGTGTGTTGTCGGTGTGTGTGTGTGTGTTGTGTGTGTGTGTGTGTGTTGTCGGTGTGTGTGTGTGTGCTGTCGGTGTGTGTGTGTGTGTGTGTGTGTTGTCGGTGTGTGTGTGTGTGTTGTCGGTGTGTGTGTGTGTCTGTTGTCGGTGTGTGTGTGTGTGTGTTGCTGGTGTGTGTGTGTGTGTTGTCGGTGTGTGTGTGTGTGTTGTCGGTGTGTCTGTGTGTGTTGTCGGTGTGTGTGTGTGTGTTGTCGGTGTGTGTGTGTGTGTGTTGTCGGTGTGTGTGTGTGTGTGTGGTCGTTGTGTGTGTGTCTGTTGTCGGTGTGTGAGTGTGTGTTGTCGGTGTGTGTGTGTGTGTTGTCGGTGTGTGTGTGTGTCTGTTGTCGGTGTGTGTGTGTGTGTGTTGCTGGTGTGTGTGTGTGTGTTGTCGGTGTGTGTGTGTGTGTTGTCGGTGTGTGTGTGTGTGTTGTCGGTGTGTGTGTGTGTGTTGTCGGTGTGTGTGTGTGTGTGTTGTCGGTGTGTGTGTGTGTGTGTGGTCGTTGTGTGTGTGTCTGTTGTCGGTGTGTGAGTGTGTGTTGTCGGTGTGTGTGTGTGTGTGTTGTCGGTGTGTGTGTGTGTTGTCGGTGTGTGTCTGTGTGTTGTGTGTGTGTGTGTGTGTTGTCGGTGTGTGTGTGTGTGTGTGCTGTCGGTGTGTGTGTGTGTGTGTGTGTGTGTTGTCTGTGTGTGTGTGTTGTCGGTGTGTGTGTGTGTGTGTGTTTTCGGTGTGTGTGTGTGTGTTGTCGGTGTGTGTGTGTTGTCAGTGTGTGTCTGTGTGTTATCGGTGTGTGTGTGTGTGTGTTGTCGGTGTGTGTGTGTGTGTGTTGTCAGTGTGTGTGTGTGTGTGTTGTCGGTGTGTGTGTGTGTGTTGTGGGTGTGTGTGTGTGTGTGTTGTCGGTGTGTGTGTGTGTGTTGCTGGTGTTTGTTTGTGTGTGTGTTGTCGGTGTGTGTGTGTGTGTGTTGTCGGTGTGTGTGTGTGTGTGTGCGTGTTGTCGGTGTGTGTGTGTGTGTGTTGTCGGTGTGTTTGTGTGTGTTGTCGGTGTGTGTGTGTGTGTTGTTGGTGTGTGTGTGTGTGTTGTCGGTGTGTGTGTGTGTGTTGCTGGTGTTTGTTTGTGTGTGTGTTGTCGGTGTGTGTGTGTGTGTGTGTGTTGTCGGTGTGTGTGTGTGTGTGTGTGTGTGTGTGTGTGTGTTGTCGGTGTGTGTGTGTGTTGTCGGTGTGTGTGTGTTGTCGGTGTGTGTGTGTGTGTTGTCGTTGTGTTTGTGTGTGTGTGTTGTCGTTGTGTGTGTGTGTGTGTTGTCGGTGTGTGTGTGTGTGTTGTGTGTGTGTGTGTTGTCAGTGTGTGTGTGTTGTCGGTGTGTGTGTGTGTGTGTTGTCGGTGTGTGTGTGTGTGTGTGTGTTGTCAGTGTGTGTGTGTGTGTGTTGTTGGTGTGTGTGTGTGTGTGTTGTCGGTGTGTGTGTGTGTGTTGTAGGTGTGTGTGTGTGTGTTGTCGGTGTGTGTGTGTGTAGTCGGTGTGTGTGTGTGTGTGTGTGTGTGTGTGTTGTCGGTGTGTGTTTGTGTGTGTTGTCGGTGTGTGTGTGTGTGTGTGTGTGTGTGTGTGTGTTGTCGGTGTGTGTGTGTGTTGTCGATGTGTGTGTGTTGTGTGTGTGTGTGTGTGTGTTGTCGGTGTGTGTGTGTGTGTTGTCGGTGTGTGTGTGTGTGTTGTCGGTGTGTGTGTGTGTGTGATGTCGGTGTGTTTGTGTGTGTGTGTTGTCGTTGTGTGTGTGTGTGTGTTGTCGGTGTGTGTGTGTGTGTTGTGTGTGTGTTGTCGGTGTGTGTGTGTGTGTGTTGTCGGTGTGTGTGTGTGTGTGTGTTGTCAGTGTGTGTGTGTGTGTGTGTGTGTGTTGTCGGTGTGTGTGTGTGTGTGTGTGTGTGTTGTCGGTGTGTGTGTGTGTGTGTGTTGCCGGTGTGTGTGTGTGTGTTGTCGGTGTGTGTGTGTTGTCGGTGTGTGTGTGTGTGTGTGTTGTCGGTGTGTGTGTGTGTGTGTTGTCGGTGTGTGAGTGTGTGTGTGTGTTGTCGGTGTGTGTGTGTGTGTTGTCGGTGTGTGTGTGTGTGTGTTGTCGGTGTGTGTGTAGTCTGGGTGTGTGTGTGTGTGTGTGTGTGTGTGTGTGTTGTCGGTGTGTGTGTGTTGTTGGTGTGTGTGTGTGTGTTGTCGGTGTGTGTGTGTGTTGTCCGTGTGTGTGTGTTGTGTGTGTGTGTGTTGTCGGTGTGTGTGTGTGTTGTCGGTGTGTGTGTGTGTGTTGTCGGTGTGTGTGTGTGTGTTGTGTGTGTGTGTGTTGTGTGTGTGTGTGTTGTCGGTGTGTGTGTGTGTGTGTGTGTGTGTTGTCGGTGTGTGTGTTGTCGGTGTGTGTGTGTGTGTTGTCGGTGTGTGTGTGTGTGTGTGTTGTCGGTGTGTGTGTGTGTGTCTTGTCAGTGTGTGTGTGTGTGTGTTGTCGGTGTGTGTGTGTGTGTGTGTTGTCGTTGTGTGTGTGTTGTCGGTGTGTGTATGTGTGTTGTCGGTGTGTGTGTGTGTGTGTTGTCGGTGTGTGTGTGTGTGTGTTTTGCCTGTGTGTGTGTGTGTGTTGTCGGTGTGTGTGTGTGTGTGTGTGTGTTGTCGGTGTGTGTGTGTGTTGTCGGTGTGTGTGTGTGTGTGTTGTCGGTGTGTGTGTGTGTGTGTGGTCGTTGTGTGTGTGTCTGTTGTCGGTGTGTGAGTGTGTGTTGTCGGTGTGTGTGTGTGTGTGTTGTCGGTGTGTGTGTGTGTTGTCGGTGTGTGTGTGTGTGTTGTGTGTGTGTGTGTGTGTTGTCGGTGTGTGTGTGTGTGTGTGCTGTCGGTGTGTGTGTGTGTGTGTGTGTGTGTTGTCTGTGTGTGTGTGTTGTCGGTGTGTGTGTGTGTGTGTGTTGTCGGTGTGTGTGTGTTGTCGGTGTGTGTGTGTGTGTTGTCAGTGTGTGTCTGTGTGTTATCGGTGTGTGTGTGTGTGTGTGTGTTGTCGGTGTGTGTGTGTGTCTGTGTTGTCGGTGTGTGTGTGTGTGTGTTGTCGGTGTGTGTGTTGTCTGTGTGTGTGTGTGTGTGTGTTGTCAGTGTGTGTGTGTGTGTGTGTGTGTGTTGTCGGTGTGTGTGTGTGTGTGTGTGTGTTGTCAGTGTGTGTATGTGTGTGTTGTCAGTGTGTGTGTGTGTGTGTGTTGTCGGTGTGTGTGTGTGTGTGTTGTCGGTGTGTGTGTGTGTTGTCGGTGTGTGTGTGTGTTTGTTGTCGGTGTGTGTGTGTGTGTGTGTTGTCGGTGTGTGTGTGTGTGTGTGTTGTCGGTGTGTGTGTGTGTGTTGTCGGTGTGTGTGTGTGTGTGTGTGTGTTGTCGGTGTGTGTGTGTGTGTGTTGTCAGTGTGTGTGTGTGTGTGTTGTCGGTGTGTGTGTGTTTATGTGTTGTCTGTGTGTGTGTGTGTGTTGTCGGTGTGTGTGTGTGTGTGTGTGTGTTGTCGGTGTGTGTGTGTTTTGTCGGTGTGTGTGTGTGTGTGTGTGTGTTGTCGGTGTGTGTGTGTGTGTGTTTTCGGTGTGTGTGTGTGTGTTGTGTGTGTGTGTGTTGTCGGTGTGTGTGTGTGTGTGTGTGTGTTGTCGGTGTGTGTGTGTGTGTGTGGTGTCGGTGTGTGTGTGTTGTCGGTGTGTGTGTGTGTGTTGTCGGTGTGTGTGTGTGTGTGTGTTGTCGGTGTGTGTGTGAGTGTGTGTGTGTGTGTGTGTGTGTGTTGTCGGTGTGTGTGTGTGTTGTCGGTGTGTGTTTGTTGTGTGTGTGTGTGTGTGTTGTCGATGTGTGTGTGTGTGTTGTCGGTGTGTGTGTGTGTGTTGTCGGTGTGTGTGTGTGTGATGTCGGTGTGTTTGTGTGTGTGTGTTGTCGTTGTGTGTGTGTGTGTGTTGTCGTTGTGTGTGTGTGTGTTGTGTGTGTGTGTGTTGTCGGTGTGTGTGTGTGTGTGTTGTCGGTGTGTGTGTGTGTGTTGTCGGTGTGTGTGTGTGTGTTGTCGGTGTGTGTGTGTGTGTGTTGTCGGTGTGTGTGTGTGTAGTCTGGGTGTGTGTGTGTGTGTGTGTGTGTGTGTGTTGTCGGTGTGTGTGTGTTGTTGGTGTGTGTGTGTGTGTGTGTGTGTGTTGTCGGTGTGTGTGTGTGTTGTCGGTGTGTGTGTGTTGTGTGTTGTCGGTGTGTGTGTGTGTTGTCGGTGTGTGTGTGTGTGTGTTGTCGGTGTGTGTGTGTGTGTTGTGTGTGTGTGTATTGTCGGTGTGTGTGTTGTCGGTGTGTGTGTGTGTGTGTGTGTGTGTTGTCGGTGTGTGTGTGTTGTCGGTGTGTGTGTGTGTGTTGTCGGTGTGTGTGTGTGTGTGTATTGTCGGTGTGTGTGTGTGTGTCTTGTCAGTGTGTGTGTGTGTGTGTTGTCGGTGTGTGTGTGTGTGTGTTTGTTGTCGTTGTGTGTGTGTTGTCGGTGTGTGTATGTGTGTTGTCGGTGTGTGTGTGTGTTGTCGGTGTGTGTGTGTGTGTGTTGCTGGTGTGTGTGTGTGTTGTCGGTGTGTGTGTGTGTGTTGTCGGTGTGTGTGTGTGTGTGTGTGTGTTGTCGGTGTGTGTGTGTGTGTGTGTGTTGCCGGTGTGTGTGTGTGTGTGTTGTCGGTGTGTGTGTGTGTGTGTGGTCGTTGTGTGTGTCTGTTGTCGGTGTGTGATTGTGTGTTGTCGGTGTGTGTGTGTGTGTGTTGTCGGTGTGTGTGTGTGTGTTGTCGGTGTGTGTGTGTGTGTTGTGTGTGTGTGTGTTTGTTGTCGGTGTGTGTGTGTGTGTGTGCTGTCGGTGTGTGTGTTTGTGTGTGTTGTCTGTGTGTGTGTGTTGTCGGTGTGTGTGTGTGTGTGTGTTGTCGGTGTGTGTGTGTGTGTGTGTTGCCGGTGTGTGTGTGTGTGTTGTCGGTGTGTGTGTGTTGTCGGTGTGTGTGTGTGTGTGTGTTGTCGGTGTGTGTGTGTGTGTGTTGTCGGTGTGTGAGTGTGTGTGTGTTGTCGGTGTGTGTGTGTGTGTTGTCGGTGTGTGTGTGTGTGTGTTGTCGGTGTGTGTGTAGTCTGGGTGTGTGTGTGTGTGTGTGTGTGTGTGTGTTGTCGGTGTGTGTGTGTTGTTGGTGTGTGTGTGTGTGTGTGTGTGTTGTCGGTGTGTGTGTGTGTTGTCGGTGTGTGTGTGTTGTGTGTGTGTGTGTTGTCGGTGTGTGTGTGTGTTGTCGGTGTGTGTGTGTGTGTTGTCGGTGTGTTTGTGTGTGTTGTGTGTGTGTGTGTTGTCGGTGTGTGTGTTGTCGGTGTGTGTGTGTGTGTGTGTGTGTGTTGTCGGTGTGTGTGTTGTCGGTGTGTGTGTGTGTGTTGTCGGTGTGTGTGTGTGTGTGTGTGTTGTCGGTGTGTGTGTGTGTGTCTTGTCAGTGTGTGTGTGTGTGTGTTGTCGGTGTGTGTGTGTGTGTGTGTGTGTGTTGTCGTTGTGTGTGTGTTGTCGGTGTGTGTATGTGTGTTGTCGGTGTGTGTGTGTGTGTGTTGTCGGTGTGTGTGTGTGTGTGTGTTTTGCCTGTGTTTGTGTGTGTGTTGTCGGTGTGTGTGTGTGTGTGTGTGTGTTGTCGGTGTGTGTGTGTGTTGTCGGTGTGTGTGTGTGTGTGTTGTCGGTGTGTGTGTGTGTGTGTGGTCGTTGTGTGTGTGTCTGTTGTCGGTGTGTGAGTGTGTGTTGTCGGTGTGTGTGTGTGTTGTCGGTGTGTGTGTGTGTGTTGTGTGTGTGTGTGTGTGTTGTCGGTGTGTGTGTGTGTGTGTGCTGTCGGTGTGTGTGTGTGTGTGTGTGTTGTCTGTGTGTGTGTGTTGTCGGTGTGTGTGTGTGTGTGTGTTGTCGGTGTGTGTGTGTGTGTGTTGTCGGTGTGTGTGTGTGTGTTGTCAGTGTGTGTCTGTGTGTTATCGGTGTGTGTGTTGTCTGTGTGTGTGTGTGTGTTGTCTGTGTGTGTGTGTTGTCGGTGTGTGTGTGTGTCTGTGTTGTCGGTGTGTGTGTGTGTGTGTTGTCGGTGTGTGTGTTGTCTGTGTGTGTGTGTGTGTGTGTTGTCAGTGTGTGTGTGTGTGTGTGTGTTGTCGGTGTGTGTGTGTGTGTGTGTGTGTTGTCAGTGTGTGTATGTGTGTGTTGTCAGTGTGTGTGTGTGTGTGTGTTGTCGGTGTGTGTGTGTGTGTGTTGTCGGTGTGTGTGTGTGTTGTCGGTGTGTGTGTGTGTTTGTTGTCGGTGTGTGTGTGTGTGTGTGTTGTCGGTGTGTGTGTGTGTGTTGTCGGTGTGTGTGTGTGTGTTGTCGGTGTGTGTGTGTGTGTGTGTGTGTTGTCGGTGTGTGTGTGTGTGTGTTGTCAGTGTGTGTGTGTGTGTGTTGTCGGTGTGTGTGTGTTTATGTGTTGTCTGTGTGTGTGTGTGTGTGTTGTCGGTGTGTGTGTGTGTGTGTGTTGTCGGTGTGTGTGTGTTTTGTCGGTGTGTGTGTGTGTGTGTGTGTGTTGTCGGTGTGTGTGTGTGTGTGTTTTCGGTGTGTGTGTGTGTGTTGTGTGTGTGTGTGTTGTCGGTGTGTGTGTGTGTGTGTGTTGTCGGTGTGTGTGTGTGTGTGTGTGGTGTCGGTGTGTGTGTGTTGTCGGTGTGTGTGTGTGTGTTGTCGGTGTGTGTGTGTGTGTGTGTTGTCGGTGTGTGTGTGAGTGTGTGTGTGTGTGTGTGTGTGTGTTGTCGGTGTGTGTGTGTGTTGTCGGTGTGTGTGTGTTGTGTGTGTGTGTGTGTGTTGTCGATGTGTGTGTGTGTGTTGTCTGTGTGTGTGTGTGTGTGTTGTCAGTGTGTGTGTGTGTGTTGTCGGTGTGTGTGTGTGTGTGTGTGTGTTGTCAGTGTGTGTATGTGTGTGTTGTCTGTGTGTGTGTGTGTGTGTTGTCGGTGTGTGTGTGTGTGTGTTGTCGGTGTGTGTGTGTGTTGTCGGTGTGTGTGTGTGTGTGTTGTCAGTGTGTGTGTGTGTGTGTTGTCGGTGTGTGTGTGTTTATGTGTTGTCTGTGTGTGTGTGTGTGTGTGTTGTCGGTGTGTGTGTGTGTGTGTGTTGTCGGTGTGTGTGTGTTTTGTCGGTGTGTGTGTGTGTGTGTGTGTGTTGTCGGTGTGTGTGTGTGTTGTCGGTGTGTGTGTGTGTGTGTTGTCGGTGTGTGTGTGTGTGTTGTGTGTGTGTGTGTTGTCGGTGTGTGTGTGTTGTTGGTGTGTGTGTGTGTGTGTGTGTGTTGTCGGTGTGTGTGTGTGTTGTCGGTGTGTGTGTGTTGTGTGTGTGTGTGTTGTCGGTGTGTGTGTGTGTTGTCGGTGTGTGTGTGTGTGTGTTGTCGGTGTGTGTGTGTGTGTTGTGTGTGTGTGTGTTGTCGGTGTGTGTGTTGTCGGTGTGTGTGTGTGTGTGTGTGTGTGTTGTCGGTGTGTGTGTGTGTGTTGTCGGTGTGTGTGTGTGTGTGTGTTGTCGGTGTGTGTGTGTGTGTCTTGTCAGTGTGTGTGTGTGTGTGTTGTCGGTGTGTGTGTGTGTGTGTGTGTGTTGTCGTTGTGTGTGTGTTGTCGGTGTGTGTATGTGTGTTGTCGGTGTGTGTGTGTGTTGTCGGTGTGTGTGTGTGTGTGTTGCTGGTGTGTGTGTGTGTGTTGTCGGTGTGTGTGTGTGTGTGTGTGTTGTCGGTGTGTGTGTGTGTGTGTGTGTTGTCGGTGTGTGTGTGTGTGTGTGTGTTGTCGGTGTGTGTGTGTGTGTGTTGTCGGTGTGTGTGTGTGTGTGTGGTCGTTGTGTGTGTGTCTGTTGTCGGTGTGTGAGTGTGTGTTGTCGGTGTGTGTGTGTGTGTGTTGTCGGTGTGTGTGTGTGTTGTCGGTGTGTGTGTGTGTGTTGTGTGTGTGTGTGTGTGTTGTCGGTGTGTGTGTGTGTGCTGTCGGTGTGTGTGTGTGTGTGTGTGTGTTGTCGGTGTGTGTGTGTGTGTTGTCGGTGTGTGTGTGTGTCTGTTGTCGGTGTGTGTGTGTGTAGTCTGTGTGTGTGTGTGTGTGTGTGTGTGTGTTGTCGGTGTGTGTGTGTTGTTGGTGTGTGTGTGTGTGTGTGTGTGTTGTCGGTGTGTGTGTGTGTTGTCGGTGTGTGTGTGTTGTGTGTGTGTGTGTTGTCGGTGTGTGTGTGTGTTGTCGGTGTGTGTGTGTGTGTGTTGTCGGTGTGTGTGTGTGTGTTGTGTGTGTGTGTGTTGTCGGTGTGTGTGTTGTCGGTGTGTGTGTGTGTGTGTGTGTGTGTTGTCGGTGTGTGTGTGTTGTCGGTGTGTGTGTGTGTGTTGTCGGTGTGTGTGTGTGTGTGTGTTGTCGGTGTGTGTGTGTGTGTCTTGTCAGTGTGTGTGTGTGTGTGTTGTCGGTGTGTGTGTTTGTGTGTGTGTGTTGTCGTTGTGTGTGTGTTGTCGGTGTGTGTATGTGTGTTGTCGGTGTGTGTGTGTGTTGTCGGTGTGTGTGTGTGTTGTCGGTGTGTGTGTGTGTGTGTTGCTGGTGTGTGTGTGTGTGTTGTCGGTGTGTGTGTGTGTGTGTTGTCGGTGTGTGTGTGTGTGGTCGTTGTGTGTGTGTCTGTTGTTGGTGTGTGAGTGTGTGTTGTCGGTGTGTGTGTGTGTGTGTTGTCGGTGTGTGTGTGTGTTGTCGGTGTGTGTGTGTGTGTTGTGTGTGTGTGTGTGTGTTGTCGGTGTGTGTGTGTGTGTGTGTGCTGTCGGTGTGTGTGTGTGTGTGTGTTGTCTGTGTGTGTGTGTTGTCGGTGTGTGTGTGTGTGTGTGTTTTCGGTGTGTGTGTGTGTGTGTGTTGTCGGTGTGTGTGTGTGTGTTGTCAGTGTGTGTCTGTGTGTTATCGGTGTGTGTGTGTGTGTGTGTGTGTTGTCGGTGTGTGTGTATGTGTGTTGTCAGTGTGTGTGTGTGTGTGTGTTGTCGGTGTGTGTGTGTGTGTTGTGGGTGTGTGTGTGTGTGTGTTGTCGGTGTGTGTGTGTGTGTTGCTGGTGTTTGTTTGTGTGTGTGTTGTCGGTGTGTGTGTGTGTGTGTTGTCGGTGTGTGTGTGTGTGTGTGTGTGTGTGTGTGTTGTCGGTGTGTGTGTGTGTGTGTTGTCGGTGTGTGTGTGTGTGTTGTTGGTGTGTGTGTGTGTGTTGTCGGTGTGTGTGTGTGTTGCTGGTGTTTGTTTGTGTGTGTGTTGTCGGTGTGTGTGTGTGTGTGTGTGTTGTCGGTGTGTGTGTGTGTGTGTGTGTGTGTGTGTTGTCGGTGTGTGTGTGTGTTGTCGGTGTGTGTGTGTGTGTTGTCGGTGTGTGTGTGTGTGTTGTTGTTGTGTTTGTGTGTGTGTGTTGTCGTTGTGTGTGTGTGTGTGTTGTCGGTGTGTGTGTGTGTGTTGTGGGTGTGTGTGTTGTCAGTGTGTGTGTGTTGTCGGTGTGTGTGTGTGTGTGTTGTCGGTGTGTGTGTGTGTGTGTGTGTTGTCAGTGTGTGTGTGTGTGTGTGTGTGTGTTGTCGGTGTGTGTGTGTGTGTGTTGTCGGTGTGTGTGTGTGTGTTGTCGGTGTGTGTGTGTGTGTTGTCGGTGTGTGTGTGTGTAGTCGGTGTGTGTGTGTGTGTGTGTGTGTGTGTTGTCGGTGTGTGTGTGTGTGTGTGTTGTCGGTGTGTGTGTGTGTGTGTGTGTGTGTGTGTGTGTTGTCGGTGTGTGTGTGTGTTGTCGATGTGTGTGTGTTGTGTGTGTGTGTGTGTGTGTTGTCGGTGTGTGTGTGTGTGTTGTCGGTGTGTGTGTGTGTGTTGTCGGTGTGTGTGTGTGTGATGTCGGTGTGTTTGTGTGTGTGTGTTGTCGTTGTGTGTGTGTGTGTGTTGTCGGTGTGTTTGTGTGTGTTGTGTGTGTGTGTGTTGTCGGTGTGTGTGTGTGTGTGTGTTGCCGGTGTGTGTGTGTGTGTTGTCGGTGTGTGTGTGTTGTCGGTGTGTGTGTGTGTGTTGTCGGTGTGTGTGTGTGTGTGTTGTCGGTGTGTGAGTGTGTGTGTGTTGTCGGTGTGTGTGTGTGTGTTGTCGGTGTGTGTGTGTGTGTGTTGTCGGTGTGTGTGTAGTCTGGGTGTGTGTGTGTGTGTGTGTGTGTGTGTGTGTTGTCGGTGTGTGTGTGTTGTTGGTGTGTGTGTGTGTGTGTGTGTGTGTTGTCGGTGTGTGTGTGTGTTGTCGGTGTGTGTGTGTTGTGTGTGTGTGTGTTGTCGGTGTGTGTGTGTGTGTGTTGTCGGTGTGTGTGTGTGTCTTGTCGGTGTGTGTGTGTGTGTTGTGTGTGTGTGTGTTGTCGGTGTGTGTGTTGTCGGTGTGTGTGTGTGTGTGTTGTCGGTGTGTGTGTTGTCGGTGTGTGTGTGTGTGTTGTCGGTGTGTGTGTGTGTGTGTGTTGTCGGTGTGTGTGTGTGTGTCTTGTCAGTGTGTGTGTGTGTGTGTTGTCGGTGTGTGTGTGTGTGTGTGTGTGTTGTCGTTGTGTGTGTGTTGTCGGTGTGTGTATGTGTGTTGTCGGTGTGTGTGTGTGTGTGTTGTCGGTGTGTGTGTGTGTGTGTGTTGCTGGTGTGTGTGTGTGTGTTGTCGGTGTGTGTGTGTGTGTGTGTGTGTTGTCGGTGTGTGTGTGTGTTGTCGGTGTGTGTGTGTGTGTGTTGTCGGTGTGTGTGTGTGTGTGTGGTCGTTGTGTGTGTGTCTGTTGTCGGTGTGTGAGTGTGTGTTGTCGGTGTGTGTGTGTGTGTGTGTGTTGTCGGTGTGTGTGTGTGTTGTCGGTGTGTGTGTGTGTGTTGTGTGTGTGTGTGTGTGTTGTCGGTGTGTGTGTGTGTGTGTGCTGTCGGTGTGTGTGTGTGTGTGTGTGTGTGTTGTCTGTGTGTGTGTGTTGTCGGTGTGTGTGTGTGTGTTGTCGGTGTGTGTGTGTGTGTGTGTTGTCGGTGTGTGTGTGTGTGTTGTCAGTGTGTGTCTGTGTGTTATCGGTGTGTGTGTGTGTGTGTGTGTTGTCGGTGTGTGTGTGTGTCTGTGTTGTCGGTGTGTGTGTGTGTGTGTTGTCGGTGTGTGTGTGTGTGTTGTCTGTGTGTGTGTGTGTGTGTGTTGTCAGTGTGTGTGTGTGTGTGTGTGTTGTCGGTGTGTGTGTGTGTGTGTGTGTGTTGTCAGTGTGTGTATGTGTGTGTTGTCTGTGTGTGTGTGTTGTCGGTGTGTGTGTGTGTGTTGTCGGTGTGTGTGTGTGTGTGTGTTGTCGGTGTGTGTGTGTGTGTTGTCAGTGTGTGTCTGTGTGTTATCGGTGTGTGTGTGTGTGTGTGTGTTGTCGGTGTGTGTGTGTGTCTGTGTTGTCGGTGTGTGTGTGTGTGTGTTGTCGGTGTGTGTGTGTGTGTTGTCTGTGTGTGTGTGTGTGTGTGTTGTCAGTGTGTGTGTGTGTGTGTGTGTTGTCGGTGTGTGTGTGTGTGTGTGTGTGTTGTCAGTGTGTGTATGTGTGTGTTGTCAGTGTGTGTGTGTGTGTGTGTTATCGGTGTGTGTGTGTGTGTGTTGTCGGTGTGTGTGTGTGTTGTCGGTGTGTGTGTGTGTTTGTTGTCGGTGTGTGTGTGTGTGTGTTGTCGGTGTGTGTGTGTGTGTGTGTTGTCGGTGTGTGTGTGTGTGTTGTCGGTGTGTGTGTGTGTGTGTGTTGTCGGTGTGTGTGTGTGTGTATTGTCAGTGTGTGTGTGTGTGTGTTGTCGGTGTGTGTGTGTTTATGTGTTGTCTGTGTGTGTGTGTGTGTTGTCGGTGTGTGTGTGTGTGTGTGTGTTGTCGGTGTGTGTGTGTTTTGTCGGTGTGTGTGTGTGTGTGTTTTCGGTGTGTGTGTGTGTGTTGTGTGTGTGTGTGTTGTCGGTGTGTGTGTGTGTGTGTGTTGTCGGTGTGTGTGTGTGTGTGTGGTGTCGGTGTGTGTGTGTTGTCGGTGTGTGTGTGTGTGTTGTCGGTGTGTGTGTGTGTGTGTGTTGTCGGTGTGTGTGTCAGTGTGTGTGTGTGTGTGTGTGTGTGTTGTCGGTGTGTGTGTGTGTTGTCGGTGTGTGTGTGTTGTGTGTGTGTGTGTGTGTTGTCGGTGTGTGTGTGTGTGTTGTCGGTGTGTGTGTGTGTGTTGTCGGTGTGTGTGTGTGTGATGTCGGTGTGATTGTGTGTGTGTGTTGTCGTTGTGTGTGTGTGTGTGTTGTCGTTGTGTGTGTGTGTGTTGTGTGTGTGTGTGTTGTCGGTGTGTGTGTGTGTGTGTTGTCGGTGTGTGTGTGTGTGTTGTCGGTGTGTGTGTGTGTGTGTTGTCGGTGTGTGTGTGTGTGTGTGTGTGTTGTCGGTGTGTGTGTGTGTGTTGTCGGTGTGTGTGTGTGTGTGTTGTCGGTGTGTGTGTGTGTAGTCTGGGTGTGTGTGTGTGTGTGTGTGTGTGTGTTGTCGGTGTGTGTGTGTTGTTGGTGTGTGTGTGTGTGTGTGTGTGTTGTCGGTGTGTGTGTGTGTTGTCGGTGTGTGTGTGTTGTGTGTGTGTGTGTTGTCGGTGTGTGTGTGTGTTGTCGGTGTGTGTGTGTGTGTGTTGTCGGTGTGTGTGTGTGTGTTGTGTGTGTGTGTATTGTCGGTGTGTGTGTTGTCGGTGTGTGTGTGTGTGTGTGTGTGTGTTGTCGGTGTGTGTGTGTTGTCGGTGTGTGTGTGTGTGTGTTGTCAGTGTGTGTGTGTGTGTGTGTTATCGGTGTGTGTGTGTGTGTGTTGTCGGTGTGTGTGTGTGTTGTCGGTGTGTGTGTGTGTTTGTTGTCGGTGTGTGTGTGTGTGTGTTGTCGGTGTGTGTGTGTGTGTGTGTTGTCGGTGTGTGTGTGTGTGTTGTCGGTGTGTGTGTGTGTGTGTGTTGTCGGTGTGTGTGTGTGTGTATTGTCAGTGTGTGTGTGTGTGTGTTGTCGGTGTGTGTGTGTTTATGTGTTGTCTGTGTGTGTGTGTGTGTTGTCGGTGTGTGTGTGTGTGTGTGTTGTCGGTGTGTGTGTGTTTTGTCGGTGTGTGTGTGTGTGTGTTTTCGGTGTGTGTGTGTGTGTTGTGTGTGTGTGTGTTGTCGGTGTGTGTGTGTGTGTGTGTTGTCGGTGTGTGTGTGTGTGTGTGTGGTGTCGGTGTGTGTGTGTTGTCGGTGTGTGTGTGTGTGTTGTCGGTGTGTGTGTGTGTGTGTGTTGTCGGTGTGTGTGTGAGTGTGTGTGTGTGTGTGTGTGTGTGTTGTCGGTGTGTGTGTGTGTTGTCGGTGTGTGTGTGTTGTGTGTGTGTGTGTGTGTTGTCGGTGTGTGTGTGTGTGTTGTCGGTGTGTGTGTGTGTGTTGTCGGTGTGTGTGTGTGTGATGTCGGTGTGATTGTGTGTGTGTGTTGTCGTTGTGTGTGTGTGTGTGTTGTCGTTGTGTGTGTGTGTGTTGTGTGTGTGTGTGTTGTCGGTGTGTGTGTGTGTGTGTTGTCGGTGTGTGTGTGTGTGTGTGTTGTCGGTGTGTGTGTGTGTGTGTTGTCGGTGTGTGTGTGTGTGTGTGTGTTGTCGGTGTGTGTGTGTTGTCGGTGTGTGTGTGTGTGTGTTGTCAGTGTGTGTGTGTGTGTGTGTTATCGGTGTGTGTGTGTGTGTGTTGTCGGTGTGTGTGTGTGTTGTCGGTGTGTGTGTGTGTTTGTTGTCGGTGTGTGTGTGTGTGTGTTGTCGGTGTGTGTGTGTGTGTGTGTTGTCGGTGTGTGTGTGTGTGTTGTCGGTGTGTGTGTGTATGTGTGTTGTCGGTGTGTGTGTGTGTTGTCGGTGTGTGTGTGTGTGTGTTGCTGGTGTGTGTGTGTGTTGTCGGTGTGTGTGTGTGTGTTGTCGGTGTGTGTTTGTGTGTGTGTGTGTTGTCGGTGTGTGTGTGTGTGTGTGTGTTGTCGGTGTGTGTGTGTGTGTGTTGTCGGTGTGTGTGTGTGTTGTCTGTGTGTGTGTGTGTGTTGTGTGTGTGTGTGTGTGTTGTCGGTGTGTGTGTGTGTGTGTGCTGTCGGTGTGTGTGTGTGTGTGTGTGTGTTGTCTGTGTGTGTGTGTTGTCGGTGTGTGTGTGTGTGTGTGTTGTCGGTGTGTGTGTGTGTGTGTGTTGTCGGTGTGTGTGTGTGTGTTGTCAGTGTGTGTCTGTGTGTTATCGGTGTGTGTGTGTGTGTGTGTGTGTTGTCGGTGTGTGTGTGTGTCTGTGTTGTCGGTGTGTGTGTGTGTGTGTTGTCGGTGTGTGTGTGTGTGTTGTCTGTGTGTGTGTGTGTGTGTTGTCAGTGTGTGTGTGTGTGTGTTGTCGGTGTGTGTGTGTGTGTGTGTGTGTTGTCGGTGTGTGTGTGTGTTGTCGGTGTGTGTGTGTGTGTGTTGTCGGTGTGTGTGTGTGTGTGTGGTCGTTGTGTGTGTGTCTGTTGTCGGTGTGTGAGTGTGTGTTGTCGGTGTGTGTGTGTGTGTGTGTTGTCGGTGTGTGTGTGTGTTGTCGGTGTGTGTGTGTGTGTTGTGTGTGTGTGTGTGTGTTGTCGGTGTGTGTGTGTGTGTGTGCTGTCGGTGTGTGTGTGTGTGTGTGTGTGTGTGTTGTCTGTGTGTGTGTGTTGTCGGTGTGTGTGTGTTGTCGGTGTGTGTGTGTGTGTGTGTTGTCGGTGTGTGTGTGTGTGTTGTCAGTGTGTGTCTGTGTGTTATCGGTGTGTGTGTGTTTGTGTGTGTTGTCGGTGTGTGTGTGTGTCTGTGTTGTCGGTGTGTGTGTGTGTGTGTTGTCGGTGTGTGTGTGTGTGTTGTCTGTGTGTGTGTGTGTGTGTGTTGTCAGTGTGTGTGTGTGTGTGTGTGTTGTCGGTGTGTGTGTGTGTGTGTGTGTGTTGTCAGTGTGTGTATGTGTGTGTTGTCTGTGTGTGTGTGTTGTCGGTGTGTGTGTGTGTGTTGTCGGTGTGTGTGTGTGTGTGTGTTGTCGGTGTGTGTGTGTGTGTTGTCAGTGTGTGTCTGTGTGTTATCGGTGTGTGTGTGTGTGTGTGTGTTGTCGGTGTGTGTGTGTGTCTGTGTTGTCGGTGTGTGTGTGTGTGTGTTGTCGGTGTGTGTGTGTGTGTTGTCTGTGTGTGTGTGTGTGTGTGTTGTCAGTGTGTGTGTGTGTGTGTGTGTTGTCGGTGTGTGTGTGTGTGTGTGTGTGTTGTCAGTGTGTGTATGTGTGTGTTGTCAGTGTGTGTGTGTGTGTGTGTTATCGGTGTGTGTGTGTGTGTGTTGTCGGTGTGTGTGTGTGTTGTCGGTGTGTGTGTGTGTTTGTTGTCGGTGTGTGTGTGTGTGTGTGTTGTCGGTGTGTGTGTGTGTGTGTGTTGTCGGTGTGTGTGTGTGTGTTGTCGGTGTGTGTGTGTGTGTGTGTTGTCGGTGTGTGTGTGTGTGTGTTGTCAGTGTGTGTGTGTGTGTGTTGTCGGTGTGTGTGTGTTTATGTGTTGTCTGTGTGTGTGTGTGTGTTGTCGGTGTGTGTGTGTGTGTTGTCGGTGTGTGTGTTTTTTGTCGGTGTGTGTGTGTGTGTGTTTTCGGTGTGTGTGTGTGTGTTGTGTGTGTGTGTGTTGTCGGTGTGTGTGTGTGTGTGTGTTGTCGGTGTGTGTGTGTGTGTGTGGTGTCGGTGTGTGTGTGTTGTCGGTGTGTGTGTGTGTGTTGTCGGTGTGTGTGTGTGTGTGTGTTGTCGGTGTGTGTGTGAGTGTGTGTGTGTGTGTGTGTGTGTGTTGTCGGTGTGTGTGTGTGTTGTCGGTGTGTGTGTGTTGTGTGTGTGTGTGTGTGTTGTCGGTGTGTGTGTGTGTGTTGTCGGTGTGTGTGTGTGTGTTGTCGGTGTGTGTGTGTGTGATGTCGGTGTGATTGTGTGTGTGTGTTGTCGTTGTGTGTGTGTGTGTGTTGTCGTTGTGTGTGTGTGTGTTGTGTGTGTGTGTGTTGTCGGTGTGTGTGTGTGTGTGTTGTCGGTGTGTGTGTGTATGTGTGTTGTCGGTGTGTGTGTGTGTGTGTTGTCGGTGTGTGTGTGTGTGTGTGTGTGTTGTCGGTGTGTGTGTGTGTGTTGTCGGTGTGTGTGTGTGTGTGTTGTCGGTGTGTGTGTGTGTAGTCTGGGTGTGTGTGTGTGTGTGTGTGTGTGTTGTCGGTGTGTGTGTGTTGTTGGTGTGTGTGTGTGTGTGTGTGTGTTGTCGGTGTGTGTGTGTGTTGTCGGTGTGTGTGTGTTGTGTGTGTGTGTGTTGTCGGTGTGTGTGTGTGTTGTCGGTGTGTGTGTGTGTGTGTTGTCGGTGTGTGTGTGTGTGTTGTGTGTGTGTGTATTGTCGGTGTGTGTGTTGTCGGTGTGTGTGTGTGTGTGTGTGTGTGTTGTCGGTGTGTGTGTGTTGTCGGTGTGTGTGTGTGTGTTGTCGGTGTGTGTGTGTGTGTGTGTTGTCGGTGTGTGTGTGTGTGTCTTGTCAGTGTGTGTGTGTGTGTGTTGTCGGTGTGTGTGTGTGTGTGTGTGTGTTGTCGTTGTGTGTGTGTTGTCGGTGTGTGTGTGTGTGTGTTGCTGGTGTGTGTGTGTGTTGTCGGTGTGTGTGTGTGTGTTGTCGGTGTGTGTTTGTGTGTGTGTGTGTTGTCGGTGTGTGTGTGTGTGTGTGTGTTGTCGGTGTGTGTGTGTGTGTGTTGTCGGTGTGTGTGTGTGTTGTCTGTGTGTGTGTGTGTGTTGTGTGTGTGTGTGTGTGTTGTCGGTGTGTGTGTGTGTGTGTGCTGTCGGTGTGTGTGTGTGTGTGTGTGTGTTGTCTGTGTGTGTGTGTTGTCGGTGTGTGTGTGTGTGTGTGTTGTCGGTGTGTGTGTGTGTGTGTGTTGTCGGTGTGTGTGTGTGTTGTCAGTGTGTGTCTGTGTGTTATCGGTGTGTGTGTGTGTGTGTGTGTGTGTTGTCGGTGTGTGTGTGTGTCTGTGTTGTCGGTGTGTGTGTGTGTGTGTTGTCGGTGTGTGTGTGTGTGTTGTCTGTGTGTGTGTGTGTGTGTTGTCAGTGTGTGTGTGTGTGTGTTGTCGGTGTGTGTGTGTGTGTGTGTTGTCAGTGTGTGTATGTGTGTGTTGTCGGTGTGTGTGTGTGTGTTGTGTGTGTGTGTGTTGTCGGTGTGTGTGTGTGTGTGTTGTCGGTGTGTGTGTGTGTGTGTGTTGTCGGTGTGTGTGTGTGTGTTGTCGGTGTGTGCGTGTGTGTGTGTTGTCGGTGTGTGTGTGAGTGTGTGTGTGTGTGTGTGTGTGTTGTCGGTGTGTGTGTGTGTTGTCGGTGTGTGTGTGTTGTGTGTGTGTGTGTGTGTTGTCGGTGTGTGTGTGTGTGTGTGTTGTCAGTGTGTGTGTGTGTGTGTGTGTGTGTTGTCGGTGTGTGTGTGTGTGTGTTGTCGGTGTGTGTGTGTGTGTTGTCGGTGTGTGTGTGTGTGTTGTCGGTGTGTGTGTGTGTTGTCGGTGTGTGTGTGTGTGTGTGTGTGTGTGTGTCGGTGTGTGTGTGTGTTGTCGGTGTGTGTGTGTTGTGTGTGTGTGTGTGTGTTGTCGGTGTGTGTGTGTGTGTTGTCGGTGTGTGTGTGTGTTGTCGGTGTGTGTGTGTGTGATGTCGGTGTGTTTGTGTGTGTGTGTTGTCGTTGTGTGTGTGTGTGTGTTGTCGGTGTGTGTGTGTGTGTTGTGTGTGTGTGTGTTGTCGGTGTGTGTGTGTGTGTGTTGTCGGTGTGTGTGTGTGTGTGTGTGTTGTCAGTGTGTGTGTGTGTGTGTGTGTGTGTGTGTTGTCGGTGTGTGTGTGTGTGTGTGTTGCCGGTGTGTGTGTGTGTGTTGTCGGTGTGTGTGTGTTGTCGGTGTGTGTGTGTGTGTGTGTTGTCGGTGTGTGTGTGTGTGTGTTGTCGGTGTGTGTGTGTGTGTGTGTTGTCGGTGTGTGTGTGTGTGTTGTCGGTGTGTGTGTGTGTGTGTTGTCGGTGTGTGTGTGTGTAGTCTGGGTGTGTGTGTGTGTGTGTGTGTGTGTGTGTGTTGTCGGTGTGTGTGTGTTGTTGGTGTGTGTGTGTGTGTGTGTGTGTTGTCGGTGTGTGTGTGTGTTGTCGGTGTGTGTGTGTTGTGTGTGTGTGTGTTGTCGGTGTGTGTGTGTGTTGTCGGTGTGTGTGTGTGTGTTGTCGGTGTGTGTGTGTGTGTTGTGTGTGTGTGTGTTGTGTGTGTGTGTGTTGTCGGTGTGTGTGTGTGTGTGTGTGTTGTCGGTGTGTGTGTGTTGTTGGTGTGTGTGTGTGTGTTGTCGGTGTGTGTGTGTGTGTGTGTTGTCGGTGTGTGTGTGTGTGTCTTGTCAGTGTGTGTGTGTGTGTGTTGTCGGTGTGTGTGTGTGTGTGTGTGTGTTGTCGTTGTGTGTGTGTTGTCGGTGTGTGTATGTGTGTTGTCGGTGTGTGTGTGTGTGTGTTGTCGGTGTGTGTGTGTGTGTGTTGCTGGTGTGTGTGTGTGTGTTGTCGGTGTGTGTGTGTGTGTTGTCGGTGTGTGTGTGTGTGTGTGTGTGTTGTCGGTGTGTGTGTGTGTGTGTGTGTGTGTTGTCCGAGTGTGTGTGTGTGTGTGTGTTGTCGGTGTGTGTGTGTTGTCGGTTTGTGTGTGTGTGTGTGTTGTCGGTGTGTGTGTGTGTGTTGTCGGTGTGTGTGTGTGTTGTCAGTGTGTGTGTGTGTGTGTGTTGTCGGTGTGTGTGTGTGTGTTGTGGGTGTGTGTGTGTGTGTGTTGTCGGTGTGTGTGTGTGTGTTGCTGGTGTTTGTTTGTGTGTGTGTTGTCGGTGTGTGTGTGTGTGTGTTGTCGGTGTGTGTGTGTGTGTGTGTGTGTGTGTGTTGTCGGTGTGTGTGTGTGTGTGTTGTCCGTGTGTGTGTGTGTGTTGTCGGTGTGTGTGTGTGTGTTGTTGGTGTGTGTGTGTGTGTTGTCGGTGTGTGTGTGTGTGTTGCTGGTGTTTGTTTGTGTGTGTGTTGTCGGTGTGTGTGTGTGTGTGTTGTCGGTGTGTGTGTGTGTGTGTGTGTGTGTGTGTTGTCGGTGTGTGTGTGTGTTGTCGGTGTGTGTGTGTGTGTTGTCGGTGTGTGTGTGTGTGTTGTCGTTGTGTTTGTGTGTGTGTGTTGTCGTTGTGTGTGTGTGTGTGTTGTCGGTGTGTGTGTGTGTGTTGTGTGTGTGTGTGTTGTCAGTGTGTGTGTGTTGTCGGTGTGTGTGTGTGTGTGTTGTCGGTGTGTGTGTGTGTGTGTGTGTTGTCAGTGTGTGTGTGTGTGTGTGTGTTGTCGGTGTGTGTGTGTGTGTGTTGTCGGTGTGTGTGTGTGTGTTGTCGGTGTGTGTGTGTGTGTTGTCGGTGTGTGTGTGTGTAGTCGGTGTGTGTGTGTGTGTGTGTGTGTGTTGTCGGTGTGTGTGTGTGTGTGTTGTCGGTGTGTGTGTGTGTGTGTGTGTGTGTTGTCGGTGTGTGTGTGTGTGTTGTCGGTGGTGTGTGTGTGTGTGTGTTGTCGTTGTGTGTGTGTGTGTTGTGTGTGTGTGTGTTGTCGGTGTGTGTGTGTTGTCGGTGTGTGTGTGTGTGTTGTCGGTGTGTGTGTGTGTGTTGTCGGTGTGTGTGTGTGTGTGTTGTCGGTGTGTGTGTGTGTGTGTTGCTGGTGTGTGTGTGTGTGTTGTCGGTGTGTGTGTGTGTGTTGTCGGTGTGTGTGTGTGTGTGTGTTGTCGGTGTGTGTGTGTTGTCGGTGTGTAAGTGTGTGTGTGTTGTCAGTGTGTTTGTGTGTGTGTGTTGTCGGTGTGTGTGTGTGTGTGTGTTGTCGGTGTGTGTGTGTGTGTTGTGTGTGTGTGTGTGTTGTCGGTGTGTGTGTGTGTGAGTGTGTGTGTTGTCGGTGTGTGTGTGTGTGTGTGTTGTCGGTGTGTGTGTGTGTTGTCGGTGTGTGTGTGTGTGTGTTGTCGGTGTGTGTGTGTGTGTGTTGTCAGTGTGTGTGTGTGTGTGTGTTGTCGGTGTGTGTGTGTGTGTGTTGTCGGTGTGTGTGTGTGTCTGTGTTGTCGGTGTGTGTGTTTTGTCGGTGTGTGTTTGTGTGTGTGTGTTGTCGGTGTGTGTGTGTGTGTGTGTTGTCGGTGTGTGTGTGTTGTGTGTGTGTGTGTTGTCGGTGTGTGTGTGTGTGTTGTCGGTGTGTGTGTGTGTGTGTGTTGTCGGTGTGTGTGTGTTGTCGGTGTGTGTGTGTGTGTGTGTTGTCGGTGTGTGTGTGTGTTGTCGGTGTGTGTGTGTGTGTGTGTGTTGTCAGTGTGTGTGTGTGTGTGTGTGTGTGTGTTGTCGGTGTGTGTGTTTGTGTGTGTGTGTGTTGTCGGTGTGTGTGTGTGTGTGTGTGTTGTCCGAGTGTGTGTGTGTGTGTGTGTTGTCGGTGTGTGTGTGTTGTCAGTTTGTGTGTGTGTGTGTGTGTTGTCGGTGTGTGTGTGTGTGTGTGTTGTCGGTGTGTGTGTGTGTTGTGGGTGTGTGTGTGTGTGTGTTGTCGGTGTGTGTGTGTGTGTTGCTGGTGTTTGTTTGTGTGTGTGTTGTCGGTGTGTGTGTGTGTGTGTTGTCGGTGTGTGTGTGTGTGTGTGTGTGTGTGTGTGTGTGTGTGTGTGTGTTGTCGGTGTGTGTGTGTGTGTGTTGTTGGTGTGTGTGTGTGTGTTGTCGGTGTGTGTGTGTGTTGCTGGTGTTTGTTTGTGTGTGTGTTGTCGGTGTGTGTGTGTGTGTGTGTGTTGTCGGTGTGTGTGTGTGTGTGTGTGTGTGTGTGTGTGTGTGTGTTGTCGGTGTGTGTGTGTGTTGTCGGTGTGTGTGTGTGTGTTGTCGGTGTGTGTGTGTCTGTTGTCGTTGTGTTTGTGTGTGTGTGTTGTCGTTGTGTGTGTGTGTGTGTTGTCGGTGTGTTTGTGTGTGTGTGTTGTCGTTGTGTGTGTGTGTGTGTTGTCGGTGTGTGTGTGTGTGTTGTGTGTGTGTGTGTTGTCGGTGTGTGTGTGTGTGTGTTGTCGGTGTGTGTGTGTGTGTGTGTTGTCAGTGTGTGTGTGTGTGTGTGTGTGTGTGTGTGTTGTCGGTGTGTGTGTGTGTGTGTGTTGCCGGTGTGTGTGTGTGTGTTGTCGGTGTGTGTGTGTTGTCGGTGTGTGTGTGTGTGTGTGTTGTCGGTGTGTGTGTGTGTGTGTTGTCGGTGTGTGTGTGTGTGTGTGTTGTCGGTGTGTGTGTGTGTGTTGTCGGTGTGTGTGTGTGTGTGTTGTCGGTGTGTGTGTGTGTAGTCTGGGTGTGTGTGTGTGTGTGTGTGTGTGTGTGTGTGTTGTCGGTGTGTGTGTGTTGTTGGTGTGTGTGTGTGTGTGTGTGTGTTGTCGGTGTGTGTGTGTGTTGTCGGTGTGTGTGTGTTGTGTGTGTGTGTGTTGTCGGTGTGTGTGTGTGTTGTCGGTGTGTGTGTGTGTGTTGTCGGTGTGTGTGTGTGTGTTGTGTGTGTGTGTGTTGTCGGTGTGTGTGTTGTCGGTGTGTGTGTGTGTGTGTGTGTTGTCGGTGTGTGTGTGTTGTCGGTGTGTGTGTGTGTGTTGTCGGTGTGTGTGTGTGTGTGTGTTGTCGGTGTGTGTGTGTGTGTCTTGTCAGTGTGTGTGTGTGTGTGTTGTCGGTGTGTGTGTGTGTGTGTGTGTGTTGTCGTTGTGTGTGTGTTGTCGGTGTGTGTATGTGTGTTGTCGGTGTGTGTGTGTGTGTGTTGTCGGTGTGTGTGTGTGTGTGTTGCTGGTGTGTGTGTGTGTGTTGTCGGTGTGTGTGTGTGTGTTGTAGGTGTGTGTGTGTGTGTGTGTGTGTTGTCGGTGTGTGTGTGTGTGTGTGTGTGTGTTGTCCGAGTGTGTGTGTGTGTGTGTGTTGTCGGTGTGTGTGTGTTGTCGGTTTGTGTGTGTGTGTGTGTTGTCGGTGTGTGTGTGTGTGTTGTCGGTGTGTGTGTGTGTTGTCAGTGTGTGTGTGTGTGTGTGTTGTCGGTGTGTGTGTGTGTGTTGTGGGTGTGTGTGTGTGTGTGTTGTCGGTGTGTGTGTGTGTGTTGCTGGTGTTTGTTTGTGTGTGTGTTGTCGGTGTGTGTGTGTGTGTGTTGTCGGTGTGTGTGTGTGTGTGTGTGTGTGTGTGTGTTGTCGGTGTGTGTGTGTGTGTGTTGTCCGTGTGTGTGTGTGTGTTGTCGGTGTGTGTGTGTGTGTTGTTGGTGTGTGTGTGTGTGTTGTCGGTGTGTGTGTGTGTGTTGCTGGTGTTTGTTTGTGTGTGTGTTGTCGGTGTGTGTGTGTGTGTGTGTGTTGTCGGTGTGTGTGTGTGTGTGTGTGTGTGTGTTGTCGGTGTGTGTGTGTGTTGTCGGTGTGTGTGTGTGTGTTGTCGGTGTGTGTGTGTGTGTTGTCGTTGTGTTTGTGTGTGTGTGTTGTCGTTGTGTGTGTGTGTGTGTTGTCGGTGTGTGTGTGTGTGTTGTGTGTGTGTGTGTTGTCAGTGTGTGTGTGTTGTCGGTGTGTGTGTGTGTGTGTGTGTGTTGTCGTTGTGTGTGTGTTGTCGGTGTGTGTATGTGTGTTGTCGGTGTGTGTGTGTGTGTGTTGTCGGTGTGTGTGTGTGTGTGTTGCTGGTGTGTGTGTGTGTGTTGTCGGTGTGTGTGTGTGTGTTGTCGGTGTGTGTGTGTGTGTGTGTGTGTTGTCGGTGTGTGTGTGTGTGTGTGTGTGTGTTGTCCGAGTGTGTGTGTGTGTGTGTGTTGTCGGTGTGTGTGTGTTGTCGGTTTGTGTGTGTGTGTGTGTTGTCGGTGTGTGTGTGTGTGTTGTCGGTGTGTGTGTGTGTTGTCAGTGTGTGTGTGTGTGTGTGTTGTCGGTGTGTGTGTGTGTGTTGTGGGTGTGTGTGTGTGTGTGTTGTCGGTGTGTGTGTGTGTGTTGCTGGTGTTTGTTTGTGTGTGTGTTGTCGGTGTGTGTGTGTGTGTGTTGTCGGTGTGTGTGTGTGTGTGGTGTGTGTGTGTGTTGTCGGTGTGTGTGTGTGTGTGTTGTCCGTGTGTGTGTGTGTGTTGTCGGTGTGTGTGTGTGTGTTGTTGGTGTGTGTGTGTGTGTTGTCGGTGTGTGTGTGTGTGTTGCTGGTGTTTGTTTGTGTGTGTGTTGTCGGTGTGTGTGTGTGTGTGTTGTCGGTGTGTGTGTGTGTGTGTGTGTGTGTGTGTTGTCGGTGTGTGTGTGTGTTGTCGGTGTGTGTGTGTGTGTTGTCGGTGTGTGTGTGTGTGTTGTCGTTGTGTTTGTGTGTGTGTGTTGTCGTTGTGTGTGTGTGTGTGTTGTCGGTGTGTGTGTGTGTGTTGTGTGTGTGTGTGTTGTCAGTGTGTGTGTGTTGTCGGTGTGTGTGTGTGTGTGTTGTCGGTGTGTGTGTGTGTGTGTGTGTTGTCAGTGTGTGTGTGTGTGTGTGTGTTGTCGGTGTGTGTGTGTGTGTGTTGTCGGTGTGTGTGTGTGTGTTGTCGGTGTGTGTGTGTGTGTTGTCGGTGTGTGTGTGTGTAGTCGGTGTGTGTGTGTGTGTGTGTGTGTGTTGTCGGTGTGTGTGTGTGTGTTGTCGGTGTGTGTGTGTGTGTGTGTGTGTGTTGTCGGTGTGTGTGTGTGTGTTGTCGGTGTGTGTGTGTGTGTGTGTTGTCGTTGTGTGTGTGTGTGTTGTGTGTGTGTGTGTTGTCGGTGTGTGTGTGTTGTCGGTGTGTGTGTGTGTGTTGTCGGTGTGTGTGTGTGTGTTGTCGGTGTGTGTGTGTGTGTGTTGTCGGTGTGTGTGTGTGTGTGTTGCTGGTGTGTGTGTGTGTGTTGTCGGTGTGTGTGTGTGTGTTGTCGGTGTGTGTGTGTGTGTGTGTGTGTTGTCGGTGTGTGTGTGTTGTCGGTGTGTAAGTGTGTGTGTGTTGTCAGTGTGTTTGTGTGTGTGTGTTGTCGGTGTGTGTGTGTGTGTGTGTTGTCGGTGTGTGTGTGTGTGTTGTGTGTGTGTGTGTGTTGTCGGTGTGTGTGTGTGTGAGTGTGTGTGTTGTCGGTGTGTGTGTGTGTGTGTGTTGTCGGTGTGTGTGTGTGTTGTCGGTGTGTGTGTGTGTGTGTTGTCGGTGTGTGTGTGTGTGTGTTGTCAGTGTGTGTGTGTGTGTGTGTTGTCGGTGTGTGTGTGTGTGTGTTGTCGGTGTGTGTGTGTGTCTGTGTTGTCGGTGTGTGTGTTTTGTCGGTGTGTGTTTGTGTGTGTGTGTTGTCGGTGTGTGTGTGTGTGTGTGTTGTCGGTGTGTGTGTGTTGTGTGTGTGTGTGTTGTCGGTGTGTGTGTGTGTGTTGTCGGTGTGTGTGTGTGTGTGTGTTGTCGGTGTGTGTGTGTTGTCGGTGTGTGTGTGTGTGTGTGTTGTCGGTGTGTGTGTGTGTTGTCGGTGTGTGTGTGTGTGTGTGTGTTGTCAGTGTGTGTGTGTGTGTGTGTGTGTGTGTTGTCGGTGTGTGTGTTTGTGTGTGTGTGTGTTGTCGGTGTGTGTGTGTGTGTGTGTGTTGTCCGAGTGTGTGTGTGTGTGTGTGTTGTCGGTGTGTGTGTGTTGTCAGTTTGTGTGTGTGTGTGTGTGTTGTCGGTGTGTGTGTGTGTGTGTGTTGTCGGTGTGTGTGTGTGTTGTGGGTGTGTGTGTGTGTGTGTTGTCGGTGTGTGTGTGTGTGTTGCTGGTGTTTGTTTGTGTGTGTGTTGTCGGTGTGTGTGTGTGTGTGTTGTCGGTGTGTGTGTGTGTGTGTGTGTGTGTGTGTGTGTGTGTGTGTGTGTTGTCGGTGTGTGTGTGTGTGTGTTGTTGGTGTGTGTGTGTGTGTTGTCGGTGTGTGTGTGTGTTGCTGGTGTTTGTTTGTGTGTGTGTTGTCGGTGTGTGTGTGTGTGTGTGTGTTGTCGGTGTGTGTGTGTGTGTGTGTGTGTGTGTGTGTGAGTGTGTTGTCGGTGTGTGTGTGTGTTGTCGGTGTGTGTGTGTGTGTTGTCGGTGTGTGTGTGTCTGTTGTCGTTGTGTTTGTGTGTGTGTGTTGTCGTTGTGTGTGTGTGTGTGTTGTCGGTGTGTTTGTGTGTGTGTGTTGTCGTTGTGTGTGTGTGTGTGTTGTCGGTGTGTGTGTGTGTGTTGTGTGTGTGTGTGTTGTCGGTGTGTGTGTGTGTGTGTTGTCGGTGTGTGTGTGTGTGTGTGTTGTCAGTGTGTGTGTGTGTGTGTGTGTGTGTGTGTGTTGTCGGTGTGTGTGTGTGTGTGTGTTGCCGGTGTGTGTGTGTGTGTTGTCGGTGTGTGTGTGTTGTCGGTGTGTGTGTGTGTGTGTGTTGTCGGTGTGTGTGTGTGTGTGTTGTCGGTGTGTGTGTGTGTGTGTGTTGTCGGTGTGTGTGTGTGTGTTGTCGGTGTGTGTGTGTGTGTGTTGTCGGTGTGTGTGTGTGTAGTCTGGGTGTGTGTGTGTGTGTGTGTGTGTGTGTGTGTGTTGTCGGTGTGTGTGTGTTGTTGGTGTGTGTGTGTGTGTGTGTGTGTTGTCGGTGTGTGTGTGTGTTGTCGGTGTGTGTGTGTTGTGTGTGTGTGTGTTGTCGGTGTGTGTGTGTGTTGTCGGTGTGTGTGTGTGTGTTGTCGGTGTGTGTGTGTGTGTTGTGTGTGTGTGTGTTGTCGGTGTGTGTGTTGTCGGTGTGTGTGTGTGTGTGTTGTCGGTGTGTGTGTGTTGTCGGTGTGTGTGTGTGTGTTGTCGGTGTGTGTGTGTGTGTGTGTTGTCGGTGTGTGTGTGTGTGTCTTGTCAGTGTGTGTGTGTGTGTGTTGTCGGTGTGTGTGTGTGTGTGTGTGTGTTGTCGTTGTGTGTGTGTTGTCGGTGTGTGTATGTGTGTTGTCGGTGTGTGTGTGTGTGTTGTCGGTGTGTGTGTGTGTGTGTTGCTGGTGTGTGTGTGTGTGTTGTCGGTGTGTGTGTGTGTGTTGTAGGTGTGTGTGTGTGTGTGTGTGTGTTGTCGGTGTGTGTGTGTGTGTGTGTGTGTGTTGTCCGAGTGTGTGTGTGTGTGTGTGTTGTCGGTGTGTGTGTGTTGTCGGTTTGTGTGTGTGTGTGTGTTGTCGGTGTGTGTGTGTGTGTTGTCGGTGTGTGTGTGTGTTGTCAGTGTGTGTGTGTGTGTGTGTTGTCGGTGTGTGTGTGTGTGTTGTGGGTGTGTGTGTGTGTGTGTTGTCGGTGTGTGTGTGTGTGTTGCTGGTGTTTGTTTGTGTGTGTGTTGTCGGTGTGTGTGTGTGTGTGTTGTCGGTGTGTGTGTGTGTGTGTGTGTGTGTGTGTGTTGTCGGTGTGTGTGTGTGTGTGTTGTCCGTGTGTGTGTGTGTGTTGTCGGTGTGTGTGTGTGTGTTGTTGGTGTGTGTGTGTGTGTTGTCGGTGTGTGTGTGTGTGTTGCTGGTGTTTGTTTGTGTGTGTGTTGTCGGTGTGTGTGTGTGTGTGTGTGTTGTCGGTGTGTGTGTGTGTGTGTGTGTGTGTGTTGTCGGTGTGTGTGTGTGTTGTCGGTGTGTGTGTGTGTGTTGTCGGTGTGTGTGTGTGTGTTGTCGTTGTGTTTGTGTGTGTGTGTTGTCGTTGTGTGTGTGTGTGTGTTGTCGGTGTGTGTGTGTGTGTTGTGTGTGTGTGTGTTGTCAGTGTGTGTGTGTTGTCGGTGTGTGTGTGTGTGTTGTCGGTGTGTGTGTGTGTGTGTGTTGTCAGTGTGTGTGTGTGTGTGTGTGTTGTCGGTGTGTGTGTGTGTGTGTTGTCGGTGTGTGTGTGTGTGTTGTCGGTGTGTGTGTGTGTGTTGTCGGTGTGTGTGTGTGTAGTCGGTGTGTGTGTGTGTGTGTGTGTGTGTTGTCGGTGTGTGTGTGTGTGTTGTCGGTGTGTGTGTGTGTGTGTTGTCAGTGTGTGTGTGTGTGTGTGTTGTCGGTGTGTGTGTGTGTGTGTTGTCGGTGTGTGTGTGTGTCTGTGTTGTCGGTGTGTGTGTTTTGTCGGTGTGTGTTTGTGTGTGTGTGTTGTCGGTGTGTGTGTGTGTGTGTGTTGTCGGTGTGTGTGTGTTGTGTGTGTGTGTGTTGTCGGTGTGTGTGTGTGTGTTGTCGGTGTGTGTGTGTGTGTGTGTTGTCGGTGTGTGTGTGTTGTCGGTGTGTGTGTGTGTGTGTGTTGTCGGTGTGTGTGTGTGTTGTCGGTGTGTGTGTGTGTGTGTGTGTTGTCAGTGTGTGTGTGTGTGTGTGTGTGTGTGTTGTCGGTGTGTGTGTTTGTGTGTGTGTGTGTTGTCGGTGTGTGTGTGTGTGTGTGTGTTGTCCGAGTGTGTGTGTGTGTGTGTGTTGTCGGTGTGTGTGTGTTGTCAGTTTGTGTGTGTGTGTGTGTGTTGTCGGTGTGTGTGTGTGTGTGTGTTGTCGGTGTGTGTGTGTGTTGTGGGTGTGTGTGTGTGTGTGTTGTCGGTGTGTGTGTGTGTGTTGCTGGTGTTTGTTTGTGTGTGTGTTGTCGGTGTGTGTGTGTGTGTGTTGTCGGTGTGTGTGTGTGTGTGTGTGTGTGTGTGTGTGTGTGTGTGTTGTCGGTGTGTGTGTGTGTGTGTTGTTGGTGTGTGTGTGTGTGTTGTCGGTGTGTGTGTGTGTTGCTGGTGTTTGTTTGTGTGTGTGTTGTCGGTGTGTGTGTGTGTGTGTGTGTTGTCGGTGTGTGTGTGTGTGTGTGTGTGTGTGTGTGTGTGTGTGTTGTCGGTGTGTGTGTGTGTTGTCGGTGTGTGTGTGTGTGTTGTCGGTGTGTGTGTGTCTGTTGTCGTTGTGTTTGTGTGTGTGTGTTGTCGTTGTGTGTGTGTGTGTGTTGTCGGTGTGTTTGTGTGTGTGTGTTGTCGTTGTGTGTGTGTGTGTGTTGTCGGTGTGTGTGTGTGTGTTGTGTGTGTGTGTGTTGTCGGTGTGTGTGTGTGTGTGTTGTCGGTGTGTGTGTGTGTGTGTGTTGTCAGTGTGTGTGTGTGTGTGTGTGTGTGTGTGTGTTGTCGGTGTGTGTGTGTGTGTGTGTTGCCGGTGTGTGTGTGTGTGTTGTCGGTGTGTGTGTGTGTGTGTGTTGTCGGTGTGTGTGTGTGTGTTGTCGGTGTGTGTGTGTGTGTGTTGTCGGTGTGTGTGTGTGTAGTCTGGGTGTGTGTGTGTGTGTGTGTGTGTGTGTGTGTGTTGTCGGTGTGTGTGTGTTGTTGGTGTGTGTGTGTGTGTGTGTGTGTTGTCGGTGTGTGTGTGTGTTGTCGGTGTGTGTGTGTGTGTTGTCGGTGTGTGTGTGTGTGTTGTGTGTGTGTGTGTTGTCGGTGTGTGTGTTGTCGGTGTGTGTGTGTGTGTGTGTGTTGTCGGTGTGTGTGTGTTGTCGGTGTGTGTGTGTGTGTTGTCGGTGTGTGTGTGTGTGTGTGTTGTCGGTGTGTGTGTGTGTGTCTTGTCAGTGTGTGTGTGTGTGTGTTGTCGGTGTGTGTGTGTGTGTGTGTGTGTTGTCGTTGTGTGTGTGTTGTCGGTGTGTGTATGTGTGTTGTCGGTGTGTGTGTGTGTGTTGTCGGTGTGTGTGTGTGTGTGTTGCTGGTGTGTGTGTGTGTGTTGTCGGTGTGTGTGTGTGTGTTGTAGGTGTGTGTGTGTGTGTGTGTGTGTTGTCGGTGTGTGTGTGTGTGTGTGTGTGTGTTGTCCGAGTGTGTGTGTGTGTGTGTGTTGTCGGTGTGTGTGTGTTGTCGGTTTGTGTGTGTGTGTGTGTTGTCGGTGTGTGTGTGTGTGTTGTCGGTGTGTGTGTGTGTTGTCAGTGTGTGTGTGTGTGTGTGTTGTCGGTGTGTGTGTGTGTGTTGTGGGTGTGTGTGTGTGTGTGTTGTCGGTGTGTGTGTGTGTGTTGCTGGTGTTTGTTTGTGTGTGTGTTGTCGGTGTGTGTGTGTGTGTGTGTTGTCGGTGTGTGTGTGTGTGTGTGTGTGTGTGTGTTGTCGGTGTGTGTGTGTGTGTGTTGTCCGTGTGTGTGTGTGTGTTGTCGGTGTGTGTGTGTGTGTTGTTGGTGTGTGTGTGTGTGTTGTCGGTGTGTGTGTGTGTGTTGCTGGTGTTTGTTTGTGTGTGTGTTGTCGGTGTGTGTGTGTGTGTGTGTGTTGTCGGTGTGTGTGTGTGTGTGTGTGTGTGTGTTGTCGGTGTGTGTGTGTGTTGTCGGTGTGTGTGTGTGTGTTGTCGGTGTGTGTGTGTGTGTTGTCGTTGTGTTTGTGTGTGTGTGTTGTCGTTGTGTGTGTGTGTGTGTTGTCGGTGTGTGTGTGTGTGTTGTGTGTGTGTGTGTTGTCAGTGTGTGTGTGTTGTCGGTGTGTGTGTGTGTGTTGTCGGTGTGTGTGTGTGTGTGTGTTGTCAGTGTGTGTGTGTGTGTGTGTGTTGTCGGTGTGTGTGTGTGTGTGTTGTCGGTGTGTGTGTGTGTGTTGTCGGTGTGTGTGTGTGTGTTGTCGGTGTGTGTGTGTGTAGTCGGTGTGTGTGTGTGTGTGTGTGTGTGTTGTCGGTGTGTGTGTGTGTGTTGTCGGTGTGTGTGTGTGTGTGTGTGTGTGTTGTCGGTGTGTGTGTGTGTGTTGTCGGTGTGTGTGTGTGTGTGTTGTCGTTGTGTGTGTGTGTGTTGTGTGTGTGTGTGTTGTCGGTGTGTGTGTGTTGTCGGTGTGTGTGTGTGTGTGTGTGTTGTCGGTGTGTGTGTGTTGTCGGTGTGTGTGTGTGTGTGTGTTGTCGGTGTGTGTGTGTGTGTTGTCGGTGTGTGTGTGTGTGTTGTCGGTGTGTGTGTGTGTGTGTTGTCGGTGTGTGTGTGTGTGTGTTGCTGGTGTGTGTGTGTGTGTTGTCGGTGTGTGTGTGTGTGTTGTCGGTGTGTGTGTGTGTGTGTGTGTGTTGTCGGTGTGTGTGTGTTGTCGGTGTGTAAGTGTGTGTGTGTTGTCAGTGTGTTTGTGTGTGTGTGTTGTCGGTGTGTGTGTGTGTGTGTGTTGTCGGTGTGTGTGTGTGTGTTGTGTGTGTGTGTGTGTTGTCGGTGTGTGTGTGTGTGAGTGTGTGTGTTGTCGGTGTGTGTGTGTGTGTGTGTTGTCGGTGTGTGTGTGTGTTGTCGGTGTGTGTGTGTGTGTGTTGTCGGTGTGTGTGTGTGTGTGTTGTCAGTGTGTGTGTGTGTGTGTGTTGTCGGTGTGTGTGTGTGTGTGTTGTCGGTGTGTGTGTGTGTCTGTGTTGTCGGTGTGTGTGTTTTGTCGGTGTGTGTGTGTGTGTGTGTGTTGTCGGTGTGTGTGTGTGTGTGTGTTGTCGGTGTGTGTGTGAGTGTGTGTGTGTGTGTGTGTGTGTTGTCTGTGTGTGTGTGTTGTCGGTGTGTGTGTGTTGTCGGTGTGTGTGTGTGTGTGTGTTGTCGGTGTGTGTGTGTGTGTTGTCAGTGTGTGTCTGTGTGTTATCGGTGTGTGTGTGTTTGTGTGTGTTGTCGGTGTGTGTGTGTGTCTGTGTTGTCGGTGTGTGTGTGTGTGTGTTGTCGGTGTGTGTGTGTGTGTTGTCTGTGTGTGTGTGTGTGTGTGTTGTCAGTGTGTGTGTGTGTGTGTGTGTTGTCGGTGTGTGTGTGTGTGTGTGTGTGTTGTCAGTGTGTGTATGTGTGTGTTGTCTGTGTGTGTGTGTTGTCGGTGTGTGTGTGTGTGTGTGTTGTCGGTGTGTGTGTGTGTGTTGTCAGTGTGTGTCTGTGTGTTATCGGTGTGTGTGTGTGTGTGTGTGTTGTCGGTGTGTGTGTGTGTCTGTGTTGTCGGTGTGTGTGTGTGTGTGTTGTCGGTGTGTGTGTGTGTGTTGTCTGTGTGTGTGTGTGTGTGTGTTGTCAGTGTGTGTGTGTGTGTGTGTGTTGTCGGTGTGTGTGTGTGTGTGTGTGTGTTGTCAGTGTGTGTATGTGTGTGTTGTCAGTGTGTGTGTGTGTGTGTGTTATCGGTGTGTGTGTGTGTGTGTTGTCGGTGTGTGTGTGTGTTGTCGGTGTGTGTGTGTGTTTGTTGTCGGTGTGTGTGTGTGTGTGTGTTGTCGGTGTGTGTGTGTGTGTGTGTTGTCGGTGTGTGTGTGTGTGTTGTCGGTGTGTGTGTGTGTGTGTGTTGTCGGTGTGTGTGTGTGTGTGTTGTCAGTGTGTGTGTGTGTGTGTTGTCGGTGTGTGTGTGTTTATGTGTTGTCTGTGTGTGTGTGTGTGTTGTCGGTGTGTGTGTGTGTGTGTGTTGTCGGTGTGTGTGTGTTTTGTCGGTGTGTGTGTGTGTGTGTGTTTTCGGTGTGTGTGTGTGTGTTGTGTGTGTGTGTGTTGTCGGTGTGTGTGTGTGTGTGTGTTGTCGGTGTGTGTGTGTGTGTGTGGTGTCGGTGTGTGTGTGTTGTCGGTGTGTGTGTGTGTGTTGTCGGTGTGTGTGTGTGTGTGTGTTGTCGGTGTGTGTGTGAGTGTGTGTGTGTGTGTGTGTGTGTGTTGTCGGTGTGTGTGTGTGTTGTCGGTGTGTGTGTGTTGTGTGTGTGTGTGTGTGTTGTCGGTGTGTGTGTGTGTGTTGTCGGTGTGTGTGTGTGTGTTGTCGGTGTGTGTGTGTGTGATGTCGGTGTGATTGTGTGTGTGTGTTGTCGTTGTGTGTGTGTGTGTGTTGTCGTTGTGTGTGTGTGTGTTGTGTGTGTGTGTGTTGTCGGTGTGTGTGTGTGTGTGTTGTCGGTGTGTGTGTGTATGTGTGTTGTCGGTGTGTGTGTGTGTGTGTTGTCGGTGTGTGTGTGTGTGTGTGTGTGTTGTCGGTGTGTGTGTGTGTGTTGTCGGTGTGTGTGTGTGTGTGTTGTCGGTGTGTGTGTGTGTAGTCTGGGTGTGTGTGTGTGTGTGTGTGTGTTGTCGGTGTGTGTGTGTTGTTGGTGTGTGTGTGTGTGTGTGTGTGTTGTCGGTGTGTGTGTGTGTTGTCGGTGTGTGTGTGTTGTGTGTGTGTGTGTTGTCGGTGTGTGTGTGTGTTGTCGGTGTGTGTGTGTGTGTGTTGTCGGTGTGTGTGTGTGTGTTGTGTGTGTGTGTATTGTCGGTGTGTGTGTTGTCGGTGTGTGTGTGTGTGTGTGTGTGTGTTGTCGGTGTGTGTGTGTTGTCGGTGTGTGTGTGTGTGTTGTCGGTGTGTGTGTGTGTGTGTGTTGTCGGTGTGTGTGTGTGTGTCTTGTCAGTGTGTGTGTGTGTGTGTTGTCGGTGTGTGTGTGTGTGTGTGTGTGTTGTCGGTGTGTGTGTGTGTGTTGTCAGTGTGTGTCTGTGTGTTATCGGTGTGTGTGTGTTTGTGTGTGTTGTCGGTGTGTGTGTGTGTCTGTGTTGTCGGTGTGTGTGTGTGTGTGTTGTCGGTGTGTGTGTGTGTGTTGTCTGTGTGTGTGTGTGTGTGTGTTGTCAGTGTGTGTGTGTGTGTGTGTGTTGTCGGTGTGTGTGTGTGTGTGTGTGTGTTGTCAGTGTGTGTATGTGTGTGTTGTCTGTGTGTGTGTGTTGTCGGTGTGTGTGTGTGTGTTGTCGGTGTGTGTGTGTGTGTGTGTTGTCGGTGTGTGTGTGTGTGTTGTCAGTGTGTGTCTGTGTGTTATCGGTGTGTGTGTGTGTGTGTGTGTTGTCGGTGTGTGTGTGTGTCTGTGTTGTCGGTGTGTGTGTGTGTGTGTTGTCGGTGTGTGTGTGTGTGTTGTCTGTGTGTGTGTGTGTGTGTGTTGTCAGTGTGTGTGTGTGTGTGTGTGTTGTCGGTGTGTGTGTGTGTGTGTGTGTGTTGTCAGTGTGTGTATGTGTGTGTTGTCAGTGTGTGTGTGTGTGTGTGTTATCGGTGTGTGTGTGTGTGTGTTGTCGGTGTGTGTGTGTGTTGTCGGTGTGTGTGTGTGTTTGTTGTCGGTGTGTGTGTGTGTGTGTGTTGTCGGTGTGTGTGTGTGTGTGTGTTGTCGGTGTGTGTGTGTGTGTTGTCGGTGTGTGTGTGTGTGTGTGTTGTCGGTGTGTGTGTGTGTGTGTTGTCAGTGTGTGTGTGTGTGTGTTGTCGGTGTGTGTGTGTTTATGTGTTGTCTGTGTGTGTGTGTGTGTTGTCGGTGTGTGTGTGTGTGTGTGTTGTCGGTGTGTGTGTGTTTTGTCGGTGTGTGTGTGTGTGTGTGTTTTCGGTGTGTGTGTGTGTGTTGTGTGTGTGTGTGTTGTCGGTGTGTGTGTGTGTGTGTGTTGTCGGTGTGTGTGTGTGTGTGTGGTGTCGGTGTGTGTGTGTTGTCGGTGTGTGTGTGTGTGTTGTCGGTGTGTGTGTGTGTGTGTGTTGTCGGTGTGTGTGTGAGTGTGTGTGTGTGTGTGTGTGTGTGTTGTCGGTGTGTGTGTGTGTTGTCGGTGTGTGTGTGTTGTGTGTGTGTGTGTGTGTTGTCGGTGTGTGTGTGTGTGTTGTCGGTGTGTGTGTGTGTGTTGTCGGTGTGTGTGTGTGTGATGTCGGTGTGATTGTGTGTGTGTGTTGTCGTTGTGTGTGTGTGTGTGTTGTCGTTGTGTGTGTGTGTGTTGTGTGTGTGTGTGTTGTCGGTGTGTGTGTGTGTGTGTTGTCGGTGTGTGTGTGTATGTGTGTTGTCGGTGTGTGTGTGTGTGTGTTGTCGGTGTGTGTGTGTGTGTGTGTGTGTTGTCGGTGTGTGTGTGTGTGTTGTCGGTGTGTGTGTGTGTGTGTTGTCGGTGTGTGTGTGTGTAGTCTGGGTGTGTGTGTGTGTGTGTGTGTGTGTTGTCGGTGTGTGTGTGTTGTTGGTGTGTGTGTGTGTGTGTGTGTGTTGTCGGTGTGTGTGTGTGTTGTCGGTGTGTGTGTGTTGTGTGTGTGTGTGTTGTCGGTGTGTGTGTGTGTTGTCGGTGTGTGTGTGTGTGTGTTGTCGGTGTGTGTGTGTGTGTTGTGTGTGTGTGTATTGTCGGTGTGTGTGTTGTCGGTGTGTGTGTGTGTGTGTGTGTGTTGTCGGTGTGTGTGTGTTGTCGGTGTGTGTGTGTGTGTTGTCGGTGTGTGTGTGTGTGTGTGTTGTCGGTGTGTGTGTGTGTGTCTTGTCAGTGTGTGTGTGTGTGTGTTGTCGGTGTGTGTGTGTGTGTGTGTGTGTTGTCGTTGTGTGTGTGTTGTCGGTGTGTGTATGTGTGTTGTCGGTGTGTGTGTGTGTTGTCGGTGTGTGTGTGTGTGTGTTGCTGGTGTGTGTGTGTGTTGTCGGTGTGTGTGTGTGTGTTGTCGGTGTGTGTTTGTGTGTGTGTGTGTTGTCGGTGTGTGTGTGTGTGTGTGTGTTGTCGGTGTGTGTGTGTGTGTGTTGTCGGTGTGTGTGTGTGTTGTCTGTGTGTGTGTGTGTGTTGTGTGTGTGTGTGTGTGTTGTCGGTGTGTGTGTGTGTGTGTGCTGTCGGTGTGTGTGTGTGTGTGTGTGTGTTGTCTGTGTGTGTGTGTTGTCGGTGTGTGTGTGTGTGTGTGTTGTCGGTGTGTGTGTGTGTGTGTGTTGTCGGTGTGTGTGTGTGTGTTGTCAGTGTGTGTCTGTGTGTTATCGGTGTGTGTGTGTGTGTGTGTGTGTGTTGTCGGTGTGTGTGTGTGTCTGTGTTGTCGGTGTGTGTGTGTGTGTGTTGTCGGTGTGTGTGTGTGTGTTGTCTGTGTGTGTGTGTGTGTGTTGTCAGTGTGTGTGTGTGTGTGTTGTCGGTGTGTGTGTGTGTGTGTGTTGTCAGTGTGTGTATGTGTGTGTTGTCGGTGTGTGTGTGTGTGTTGTGTGTGTGTGTGTTGTCGGTGTGTGTGTGTGTGTGTTGTCGGTGTGTGTGTGTGTGTGTGTTGTCGGTGTGTGTGTGTGTGTTGTCGGTGTGTGCGTGTGTGTGTGTTGTCGGTGTGTGTGTGAGTGTGTGTGTGTGTGTGTGTGTGTTGTCGGTGTGTGTGTGTGTTGTCGGTGTGTGTGTGTTGTGTGTGTGTGTGTGTGTTGTCGGTGTGTGTGTGTGTGTGTGTTGTCAGTGTGTGTGTGTGTGTGTGTGTGTGTTGTCGGTGTGTGTGTGTGTGTGTTGTCGGTGTGTGTGTGTGTGTTGTCGGTGTGTGTGTGTGTGTTGTCGGTGTGTGTGTGTGTTGTCGGTGTGTGTGTGTGTGTGTGTGTGTGTGTGTTGTCGGTGTGTGTGTGTGTTGTCGGTGTGTGTGTGTTGTGTGTGTGTGTGTGTGTTGTCGGTGTGTGTGTGTGTGTTGTCGGTGTGTGTGTGTGTTGTCGGTGTGTGTGTGTGTGATGTCGGTGTGTTTGTGTGTGTGTGTTGTCGTTGTGTGTGTGTGTGTGTTGTCGGTGTGTGTGTGTGTGTTGTGTGTGTGTGTGTTGTCGGTGTGTGTGTGTGTGTGTTGTCGGTGTGTGTGTGTGTGTGTGTTGTCAGTGTGTGTGTGTGTGTGTGTGTGTGTGTGTTGTCGGTGTGTGTGTGTGTGTGTGTTGCCGGTGTGTGTGTGTGTGTTGTCGGTGTGTGTGTGTTGTCGGTGTGTGTGTGTGTGTGTGTTGTCGGTGTGTGTGTGTGTGTGTTGTCGGTGTGTGTGTGTGTGTGTGTTGTCGGTGTGTGTGTGTGTGTTGTCGGTGTGTGTGTGTGTGTGTTGTCGGTGTGTGTGTGTGTAGTCTGGGTGTGTGTGTGTGTGTGTGTGTGTGTGTGTGTTGTCGGTGTGTGTGTGTTGTTGGTGTGTGTGTGTGTGTGTGTGTGTTGTCGGTGTGTGTGTGTGTTGTCGGTGTGTGTGTGTTGTGTGTGTGTGTGTTGTCGGTGTGTGTGTGTGTTGTCGGTGTGTGTGTGTGTGTTGTCGGTGTGTGTGTGTGTGTTGTGTGTGTGTGTGTTGTGTGTGTGTGTGTTGTCGGTGTGTGTGTGTGTGTGTGTGTTGTCGGTGTGTGTGTGTTGTCGGTGTGTGTGTGTGTGTTGTCGGTGTGTGTGTGTGTGTGTGTTGTCGGTGTGTGTGTGTGTGTCTTGTCAGTGTGTGTGTGTGTGTGTTGTCGGTGTGTGTGTGTGTGTGTGTGTGTTGTCGTTGTGTGTGTGTTGTCGGTGTGTGTATGTGTGTTGTCGGTGTGTGTGTGTGTGTGTTGTCGGTGTGTGTGTGTGTGTGTTGCTGGTGTGTGTGTGTGTGTTGTCGGTGTGTGTGTGTGTGTTGTCGGTGTGTGTGTGTGTGTGTGTGTGTTGTCGGTGTGTGTGTGTGTGTGTGTGTGTGTTGTCCGAGTGTGTGTGTGTGTGTGTGTTGTCGGTGTGTGTGTGTTGTCGGTTTGTGTGTGTGTGTGTGTTGTCGGTGTGTGTGTGTGTGTTGTCGGTGTGTGTGTGTGTTGTCAGTGTGTGTGTGTGTGTGTGTTGTCGGTGTGTGTGTGTGTGTTGTGGGTGTGTGTGTGTGTGTGTTGTCGGTGTGTGTGTGTGTGTTGTCGGTGTGTGTGTGTGTGTGTGTGTGTTGTCGGTGTGTGTGTGTGTGTGTGTGTGTGTTGTCCGAGTGTGTGTGTGTGTGTGTGTTGTCGGTGTGTGTGTGTTGTCGGTTTGTGTGTGTGTGTGTGTTGTCGGTGTGTGTGTGTGTGTTGTCGGTGTGTGTGTGTGTTGTCAGTGTGTGTGTGTGTGTGTGTTGTCGGTGTGTGTGTGTGTGTTGTGGGTGTGTGTGTGTGTGTGTTGTCGGTGTGTGTGTGTGTGTTGCTGGTGTTTGTTTGTGTGTGTGTTGTCGGTGTGTGTGTGTGTGTGTTGTCGGTGTGTGTGTGTGTGGTGTGTGTGTGTGTGTTGTCGGTGTGTGTGTGTGTGTGTTGTCCGTGTGTGTGTGTGTGTTGTCGGTGTGTGTGTGTGTGTTGTTGGTGTGTGTGTGTGTGTTGTCGGTGTGTGTGTGTGTGTTGCTGGTGTTTGTTTGTGTGTGTGTTGTCGGTGTGTGTGTGTGTGTGTGTGTTGTCGGTGTGTGTGTGTGTGTGTGTGTGTGTGTTGTCGGTGTGTGTGTGTGTTGTCGGTGTGTGTGTGTGTGTTGTCGGTGTGTGTGTGTGTGTTGTCGTTGTGTTTGTGTGTGTGTGTTGTCGTTGTGTGTGTGTGTGTGTTGTCGGTGTGTGTGTGTGTGTTGTGTGTGTGTGTGTTGTCAGTGTGTGTGTGTTGTCGGTGTGTGTGTGTGTGTGTGTTGTCGGTGTGTGTGTGTGTGTGTGTGTTGTCAGTGTGTGTGTGTGTGTGTGTGTTGTCGGTGTGTGTGTGTGTGTGTTGTCGGTGTGTGTGTGTGTGTTGTCGGTGTGTGTGTGTGTGTTGTCGGTGTGTGTGTGTGTAGTCGGTGTGTGTGTGTGTGTGTGTGTGTGTTGTCGGTGTGTGTGTGTGTGTTGTCGGTGTGTGTGTGTGTGTGTGTGTGTGTTGTCGGTGTGTGTGTGTGTGTTGTCGGTGTGTGTGTGTGTGTGTGTTGTCGTTGTGTGTGTGTGTGTTGTGTGTGTGTGTGTTGTCGGTGTGTGTGTGTTGTCGGTGTGTGTGTGTGTGTGTGTGTTGTCGGTGTGTGTGTGTTGTCGGTGTGTGTGTGTGTGTGTGTTGTCGGTGTGTGTGTGTGTGTTGTCGGTGTGTGTGTGTGTGTTGTCGGTGTGTGTGTGTGTGTGTTGTCGGTGTGTGTGTGTGTGTGTTGCTGGTGTGTGTGTGTGTGTTGTCGGTGTGTGTGTGTGTGTTGTCGGTGTGTGTGTGTGTGTGTGTGTGTTGTCGGTGTGTGTGTGTTGTCGGTGTGTAAGTGTGTGTGTGTTGTCAGTGTGTTTGTGTGTGTGTGTTGTCGGTGTGTGTGTGTGTGTGTGTTGTCGGTGTGTGTGTGTGTGTTGTGTGTGTGTGTGTGTTGTCGGTGTGTGTGTGTGTGAGTGTGTGTGTTGTCGGTGTGTGTGTGTGTGTGTGTTGTCGGTGTGTGTGTGTGTTGTCGGTGTGTGTGTGTGTGTGTTGTCGGTGTGTGTGTGTGTGTGTTGTCAGTGTGTGTGTGTGTGTGTGTTGTCGGTGTGTGTGTGTGTGTGTTGTCGGTGTGTGTGTGTGTCTGTGTTGTCGGTGTGTGTGTTTTGTCGGTGTGTGTTTGTGTGTGTGTGTTGTCGGTGTGTGTGTGTGTGTGTGTTGTCGGTGTGTGTGTGTTGTGTGTGTGTGTGTTGTCGGTGTGTGTGTGTGTGTTGTCGGTGTGTGTGTGTGTGTGTGTTGTCGGTGTGTGTGTGTTGTCGGTGTGTGTGTGTGTGTGTGTTGTCGGTGTGTGTGTGTGTTGTCGGTGTGTGTGTGTGTGTGTGTTGTCAGTGTGTGTGTGTGTGTGTGTGTGTGTGTTGTCGGTGTGTGTGTTTGTGTGTGTGTGTGTGTTGTCGGTGTGTGTGTGTGTGTGTGTGTTGTCCGAGTGTGTGTGTGTGTGTGTGTTGTCGGTGTGTGTGTGTTGTCAGTTTGTGTGTGTGTGTGTGTGTTGTCGGTGTGTGTGTGTGTGTGTGTTGTCGGTGTGTGTGTGTGTTGTGGGTGTGTGTGTGTGTGTGTTGTCGGTGTGTGTGTGTGTGTTGCTGGTGTTTGTTTGTGTGTGTGTTGTCGGTGTGTGTGTGTGTGTGTTGTCGGTGTGTGTGTGTGTGTGTGTGTGGTGTGTGTGTGTGTGTGTGTTGTCGGTGTGTGTGTGTGTGTGTTGTTGGTGTGTGTGTGTGTGTTGTCGGTGTGTGTGTGTGTTGCTGGTGTTTGTTTGTGTGTGTGTTGTCGGTGTGTGTGTGTGTGTGTGTGTTGTCGGTGTGTGTGTGTGTGTGTGTGTGTGTGTGTGTGTGTGTGTTGTCGGTGTGTGTGTGTGTTGTCGGTGTGTGTGTGTGTGTTGTCGGTGTGTGTGTGTCTGTTGTCGTTGTGTTTGTGTGTGTGTGTTGTCGTTGTGTGTGTGTGTGTGTTGTCGGTGTGTTTGTGTGTGTGTGTTGTCGTTGTGTGTGTGTGTGTGTTGTCGGTGTGTGTGTGTGTGTTGTGTGTGTGTGTGTTGTCGGTGTGTGTGTGTGTGTGTTGTCGGTGTGTGTGTCTGTGTGTGTTGTCAGTGTGTGTGTGTGTGTGTGTGTGTGTGTGTGTTGTCGGTGTGTGTGTGTGTGTGTGTTGCCGGTGTGTGTGTGTGTGTTGTCGGTGTGTGTGTGTTGTCGGTGTGTGTGTGTGTGTGTGTTGTCGGTGTGTGTGTGTGTGTGTTGTCGGTGTGTGTGTGTGTGTGTGTTGTCGGTGTGTGTGTGTGTGTTGTCGGTGTGTGTGTGTGTGTGTTGTCGGTGTGTGTGTGTGTAGTCTGGGTGTGTGTGTGTGTGTGTGTGTGTGTGTGTGTTGTCGGTGTGTGTGTGTTGTTGGTGTGTGTGTGTGTGTGTGTGTGTTGTCGGTGTGTGTGTGTGTTGTCGGTGTGTGTGTGTTGTGTGTGTGTGTGTTGTCGGTGTGTGTGTGTGTTGTCGGTGTGTGTGTGTGTGTTGTCGGTGTGTGTGTGTGTGTTGTGTGTGTGTGTGTTGTCGGTGTGTGTGTTGTCGGTGTGTGTGTGTGTGTGTGTTGTCGGTGTGTGTGTGTTGTCGGTGTGTGTGTGTGTGTTGTCGGTGTGTGTGTGTGTGTGTGTTGTCGGTGTGTGTGTGTGTGTCTTGTCAGTGTGTGTGTGTGTGTGTTGTCGGTGTGTGTGTGTGTGTGTGTGTGTTGTCGTTGTGTGTGTGTTGTCGGTGTGTGTATGTGTGTTGTCGGTGTGTGTGTGTGTGTTGTCGGTGTGTGTGTGTGTGTGTTGCTGGTGTGTGTGTGTGTGTTGTCGGTGTGTGTGTGTGTGTTGTAGGTGTGTGTGTGTGTGTGTGTGTGTTGTCGGTGTGTGTGTGTGTGTGTGTGTTGTCCGAGTGTGTGTGTGTGTGTGTGTTGTCGGTGTGTGTGTGTTGTCGGTTTGTGTGTGTGTGTGTGTTGTCGGTGTGTGTGTGTGTGTTGTCGGTGTGTGTGTGTGTTGTCAGTGTGTGTGTGTGTGTGTGTTGTCGGTGTGTGTGTGTGTGTTGTGGGTGTGTGTGTGTGTGTGTTGTCGGTGTGTGTGTGTGTGTTGCTGGTGTTTGTTTGTGTGTGTGTTGTCGGTGTGTGTGTGTTGTCGGTGTGTGTGTGTGTGTGTGTGTGTGTGTTGTCGGTGTGTGTGTGTGTGTGTTGTCCGTGTGTGTGTGTGTGTTGTCGGTGTGTGTGTGTGTGTTGTTGGTGTGTGTGTGTGTGTTGTCGGTGTGTGTGTGTGTGTTGCTGGTGTTTGTTTGTGTGTGTGTTGTCGGTGTGTGTGTGTGTGTGTGTGTTGTCGGTGTGTGTGTGTGTGTGTGTGTGTGTGTTGTCGGTGTGTGTGTGTGTTGTCGGTGTGTGTGTGTGTGTTGTCGGTGTGTGTGTGTGTGTTGTCGTTGTGTTTGTGTGTGTGTGTTGTCGTTGTGTGTGTGTGTGTGTTGTCGGTGTGTGTGTGTGTGTTGTGTGTGTGTGTGTTGTCAGTGTGTGTGTGTTGTCGGTGTGTGTGTGTGTGTTGTCGGTGTGTGTGTGTGTGTGTGTTGTCAGTGTGTGTGTGTGTGTGTGTGTTGTCGGTGTGTGTGTGTGTGTGTTGTCGGTGTGTGTGTGTGTGTTGTCGGTGTGTGTGTGTGTGTTGTCGGTGTGTGTGTGTGTAGTCGGTGTGTGTGTGTGTGTGTGTGTGTGTTGTCGGTGTGTGTGTGTGTGTTGTCGGTGTGTGTGTGTGTGTGTGTGTGTGTTGTCGGTGTGTGTGTGTGTGTTGTCGGTGTGTGTGTGTGTGTGTTGTCGTTGTGTGTGTGTGTGTTGTGTGTGTGTGTGTTGTCGGTGTGTGTGTGTTGTCGGTGTGTGTGTGTGTGTGTGTGTTGTCGGTGTGTGTGTGTTGTCGGTGTGTGTGTGTGTGTGTGTTGTCGGTGTGTGTGTGTGTGTTGTCGGTGTGTGTGTGTGTGTTGTCGGTGTGTGTGTGTGTGTGTTGTCGGTGTGTGTGTGTGTGTGTTGCTGGTGTGTGTGTGTGTGTTGTCGGTGTGTGTGTGTGTGTTGTCGGTGTGTGTGTGTGTGTGTGTGTGTTGTCGGTGTGTGTGTGTTGTCGGTGTGTAAGTGTGTGTGTGTTGTCAGTGTGTTTGTGTGTGTGTGTTGTCGGTGTGTGTGTGTGTGTGTGTTGTCGGTGTGTGTGTGTGTGTTGTGTGTGTGTGTGTGTTGTCGGTGTGTGTGTGTGTGAGTGTGTGTGTTGTCGGTGTGTGTGTGTGTGTGTGTTGTCGGTGTGTGTGTGTGTTGTCGGTGTGTGTGTGTGTGTGTTGTCGGTGTGTGTGTGTGTGTGTTGTCAGTGTGTGTGTGTGTGTGTGTTGTCGGTGTGTGTGTGTGTGTGTTGTCGGTGTGTGTGTGTGTCTGTGTTGTCGGTGTGTGTGTTTTGTCGGTGTGTGTGTGTGTGTGTGTGTTGTCGGTGTGTGTGTGTGTGTGTGTTGTCGGTGTGTGTGTGTGTTGTGTGTGTGTGTGTTGTCGGTGTGTGTGTGTGTGTTGTCGGTGTGTGTGTGTGTGTGTGTTGTCGGTGTGTGTGTGTTGTCGGTGTGTGTGTGTGTGTGTGTTGTCGGTGTGTGTGTGTGTTGTCGGTGTGTGTGTGTGTGTGTGTGTTGTCAGTGTGTGTGTGTGTGTGTGTGTGTGTGTGTTGTCGGTGTGTGTGTTTGTGTGTGTGTGTGTTGTCGGTGTGTGTGTGTGTGTGTGTGTTGTCCGAGTGTGTGTGTGTGTGTGTGTTGTCGGTGTGTGTGTGTTGTCAGTTTGTGTGTGTGTGTGTGTGTTGTCGGTGTGTGTGTGTGTGTGTGTTGTCGGTGTGTGTGTGTGTTGTGGGTGTGTGTGTGTGTGTGTTGTCGGTGTGTGTGTGTGTGTTGCTGGTGTTTGTTTGTGTGTGTGTTGTCGGTGTGTGTGTGTGTGTGTTGTCGGTGTGTGTGTGTGTGTGTGTGTGTGTGTGTGTGTGTGTGTGTTGTCGGTGTGTGTGTGTGTGTGTTGTTGGTGTGTGTGTGTGTGTTGTCGGTGTGTGTGTGTGTTGCTGGTGTTTGTTTGTGTGTGTGTTGTCGGTGTGTGTGTGTGTGTGTGTGTGTTGTCGGTGTGTGTGTGTGTGTGTGTGTGTGTGTGTGTGTGTGTGTGTGTGTTGTCGGTGTGTGTGTGTGTTGTCGGTGTGTGTGTGTGTGTTGTCGGTGTGTGTGTGTCTGTTGTCGTTGTGTTTGTGTGTGTGTGTTGTCGTTGTGTGTGTGTGTGTGTTGTCGGTGTGTGTGTGTGTTGTCGGTGTGTGTGTGTGTGTGTTGTCGGTGTGTGTGTGTGTGTGTTGTCAGTGTGTGTGTGTGTGTGTGTTGTCGGTGTGTGTGTGTGTGTGTTGTCGGTGTGTGTGTGTGTCTGTGTTGTCGGTGTGTGTGTTTTGTCGGTGTGTGTGTGTGTGTGTGTGTTGTCGGTGTGTGTGTGTGTGTGTGTTGTCGGTGTGTGTGTGTGTTGTGTGTGTGTGTGTTGTCGGTGTGTGTGTGTGTGTTGTCGGTGTGTGTGTGTGTGTGTGTTGTCGGTGTGTGTGTGTTGTCGGTGTGTGTGTGTGTGTGTGTTGTCGGTGTGTGTGTGTGTTGTCGGTGTGTGTGTGTGTGTGTGTTGTCAGTGTGTGTGTGTGTGTGTGTGTGTGTGTTGTCGGTGTGTGTGTTTGTGTGTGTGTGTGTTGTCGGTGTGTGTGTGTGTGTGTGTGTTGTCCGAGTGTGTGTGTGTGTGTGTGTTGTCGGTGTGTGTGTGTTGTCAGTTTGTGTGTGTGTGTGTGTGTTGTCGGTGTGTGTGTGTGTGTGTGTTGTCAGTGTGTGTGTGTGTTGTGGGTGTGTGTGTGTGTGTGTTGTCGGTGTGTGTGTGTGTGTTGCTGGTGTTTGTTTGTGTGTGTGTTGTCGGTGTGTGTGTGTGTGTGTTGTCGGTGTGTGTGTGTGTGTGTGTGTGTGTGTGTGTGTGTGTGTGTGTGTTGTCGGTGTGTGTGTGTGTGTGTTGTTGGTGTGTGTGTGTGTGTTGTCGGTGTGTGTGTGTGTTGCTGGTGTTTGTTTGTGTGTGTGTTGTCGGTGTGTGTGTGTGTGTGTGTGTTGTCGGTGTGTGTGTGTGTGTGTGTGTGTGTGTGTGTGTGTGTGTTGTCGGTGTGTGTGTGTGTTGTCGGTGTGTGTGTGTGTTGTCGGTGTGTGTGTGTCTGTTGTCGTTGTGTTTGTGTGTGTGTGTGTTGTCGGTGTGTGTGTGTGTTGTCGGTGTGTGTGTGTGTGATGTCGGTGTGTTTGTGTGTGTGTGTTGTCGTTGTGTGTGTGTGTGTGTTGTCGGTGTGTGTGTGTGTGTTGTGTGTGTGTGTGTTGTCGGTGTGTGTGTGTGTGTGTTGTCGGTGTGTGTGTGTGTGTGTGTTGTCAGTGTGTGTGTGTGTGTGTGTGTGTGTGTGTTGTCGGTGTGTGTGTGTGTGTGTGTTGCCGGTGTGTGTGTGTGTGTTGTCGGTGTGTGTGTGTTGTCGGTGTGTGTGTGTGTGTGTGTTGTCGGTGTGTGTGTGTGTGTGTTGTCGGTGTGTGTGTGTGTGTGTGTTGTCGGTGTGTGTGTGTGTGTTGTCGGTGTGTGTGTGTGTGTGTTGTCGGTGTGTGTGTGTGTAGTCTGGGTGTGTGTGTGTGTGTGTGTGTGTGTGTGTGTTGTCGGTGTGTGTGTGTTGTTGGTGTGTGTGTGTGTGTGTGTGTGTTGTCGGTGTGTGTGTGTGTTGTCGGTGTGTGTGTGTTGTGTGTGTGTGTGTTGTCGGTGTGTGTGTGTGTTGTCGGTGTGTGTGTGTGTGTTGTCGGTGTGTGTGTGTGTGTTGTGTGTGTGTGTGTTGTGTGTGTGTGTGTTGTCGGTGTGTGTGTGTGTGTGTGTGTTGTCGGTGTGTGTGTGTTGTCGGTGTGTGTGTGTGTGTTGTCGGTGTGTGTGTGTGTGTGTGTTGTCGGTGTGTGTGTGTGTGTCTTGTCAGTGTGTGTGTGTGTGTGTTGTCGGTGTGTGTGTGTGTGTGTGTGTGTTGTCGTTGTGTGTGTGTTGTCGGTGTGTGTATGTGTGTTGTCGGTGTGTGTGTGTGTGTGTTGTCGGTGTGTGTGTGTGTGTGTTGCTGGTGTGTGTGTGTGTGTTGTCGGTGTGTGTGTGTGTGTTGTCGGTGTGTGTGTGTGTGTGTGTGTGTTGTCGGTGTGTGTGTGTGTGTGTGTGTGTGTTGTCCGAGTGTGTGTGTGTGTGTGTGTTGTCGGTGTGTGTGTGTGTGTGTGTGTGTGTGTGTGTGTGTGTGTGTTGTCGGTGTGTGTGTGTGTGTGTGTGTGTGTTGTCCGAGTGTGTGTGTGTGTGTGTGTTGTCGGTGTGTGTGTGTTGTCGGTTTGTGTGTGTGTGTGTGTTGTCGGTGTGTGTGTGTGTGTTGTCGGTGTGTGTGTGTGTTGTCAGTGTGTGTGTGTGTGTGTGTTGTCGGTGTGTGTGTGTGTGTTGTGGGTGTGTGTGTGTGTGTGTTGTCGGTGTGTGTGTGTGTGTTGCTGGTGTTTGTTTGTGTGTGTGTTGTCGGTGTGTGTGTGTGTGTGTTGTCGGTGTGTGTGTGTGTGTGTGTGTGTGTGTGTTGTCGGTGTGTGTGTGTGTGTGTTGTCCGTGTGTGTGTGTGTGTTGTCGGTGTGTGTGTGTGTGTTGTTGGTGTGTGTGTGTGTGTTGTCGGTGTGTGTGTGTGTGTTGCTGGTGTTTGTTTGTGTGTGTGTTGTCGGTGTGTGTGTGTGTGTGTTGTCGGTGTGTGTGTGTGTGTGTGTGTGTGTGTGTTGTCGGTGTGTGTGTGTGTTGTCGGTGTGTGTGTGTGTGTTGTCGGTGTGTGTGTGTGTGTTGTCGTTGTGTTTGTGTGTGTGTGTTGTCGTTGTGTGTGTGTGTGTGTTGTCGGTGTGTGTGTGTGTGTTGTGTGTGTGTGTGTTGTCAGTGTGTGTGTGTTGTCGGTGTGTGTGTGTGTGTGTGTTGTCGGTGTGTGTGTGTGTGTGTGTGTTGTCAGTGTGTGTGTGTGTGTGTGTGTTGTCGGTGTGTGTGTGTGTGTGTTGTCGGTGTGTGTGTGTGTGTTGTCGGTGTGTGTGTGTGTGTTGTCGGTGTGTGTGTGTGTAGTCGGTGTGTGTGTGTGTGTGTGTGTGTGTTGTCGGTGTGTGTGTGTGTGTTGTCGGTGTGTGTGTGTGTGTGTGTGTGTGTTGTCGGTGTGTGTGTGTGTGTTGTCGGTGTGTGTGTGTGTGTGTGTTGTCGTTGTGTGTGTGTGTGTTGTGTGTGTGTGTGTTGTCGGTGTGTGTGTGTTGTCGGTGTGTGTGTGTGTGTGTGTGTTGTCGGTGTGTGTGTGTTGTCGGTGTGTGTGTGTGTGTGTGTTGTCGGTGTGTGTGTGTGTGTTGTCGGTGTGTGTGTGTGTGTTGTCGGTGTGTGTGTGTGTGTGTTGTCAGTGTGTGTGTGTGTGTGTTGCTGGTGTGTGTGTGTGTTGTCGGTGTGTGTGTGTGTGTTGTCGGTGTGTGTGTGTGTGTGTGTGTGTTGTCGGTGTGTGTGTGTTGTCGGTGTGTAAGTGTGTGTGTGTTGTCAGTGTGTTTGTGTGTGTGTGTTGTCGGTGTGTGTGTGTGTGTGTGTTGTCGGTGTGTGTGTGTGTGTTGTGTGTGTGTGTGTGTTGTCGGTGTGTGTGTGTGTGAGTGTGTGTGTTGTCGGTGTGTGTGTGTGTGTGTGTTGTCGGTGTGTGTGTGTGTTGTCGGTGTGTGTGTGTGTGTGTTGTCGGTGTGTGTGTGTGTGTGTTGTCAGTGTGTGTGTGTGTGTGTGTTGTCGGTGTGTGTGTGTGTGTGTTGTCGGTGTGTGTGTGTGTCTGTGTTGTCGGTGTGTGTGTTTTGTCGGTGTGTGTTTGTGTGTGTGTGTTGTCGGTGTGTGTGTGTGTGTGTGTTGTCGGTGTGTGTGTGTTGTGTGTGTGTGTGTTGTCGGTGTGTGTGTGTGTGTTGTCGGTGTGTGTGTGTGTGTGTGTTGTCGGTGTGTGTGTGTTGTCGGTGTGTGTGTGTGTGTGTGTTGTCGGTGTGTGTGTGTGTTGTCGGTGTGTGTGTGTGTGTGTGTTGTCAGTGTGTGTGTGTGTGTGTGTGTGTGTGTTGTCGGTGTGTGTGTTTGTGTGTGTGTGTGTGTTGTCGGTGTGTGTGTGTGTGTGTGTGTTGTCCGAGTGTGTGTGTGTGTGTGTGTTGTCGGTGTGTGTGTGTTGTCAGTTTGTGTGTGTGTGTGTGTGTTGTCGGTGTGTGTGTGTGTGTGTGTTGTCGGTGTGTGTGTGTGTTGTGGGTGTGTGTGTGTGTGTGTTGTCGGTGTGTGTGTGTGTGTTGCTGGTGTTTGTTTGTGTGTGTGTTGTCGGTGTGTGTGTGTGTGTGTTGTCGGTGTGTGTGTGTGTGTGTGTGTGTGTGTGTGTGTGTGTGTGTTGTCGGTGTGTGTGTGTGTGTGTTGTTGGTGTGTGTGTGTGTGTTGTCGGTGTGTGTGTGTGTTGCTGGTGTTTGTTTGTGTGTGTGTTGTCGGTGTGTGTGTGTGTGTGTGTGTTGTCGGTGTGTGTGTGTGTGTGTGTGTGTGTGTGTGTGTGTGTGTTGTCGGTGTGTGTGTGTGTTGTCGGTGTGTGTGTGTGTGTTGTCGGTGTGTGTGTGTCTGTTGTCGTTGTGTTTGTGTGTGTGTGTTGTCGTTGTGTGTGTGTGTGTGTTGTCGGTGTGTTTGTGTGTGTGTGTTGTCGTTGTGTGTGTGTGTGTGTTGTCGGTGTGTGTGTGTGTGTTGTGTGTGTGTGTGTTGTCGGTGTGTGTGTGTGTGTGTTGTCGGTGTGTGTGTCTGTGTGTGTTGTCAGTGTGTGTGTGTGTGTGTGTGTGTGTGTGTGTTGTCGGTGTGTGTGTGTGTGTGTGTTGCCGGTGTGTGTGTGTGTGTTGTCGGTGTGTGTGTGTTGTCGGTGTGTGTGTGTGTGTGTGTTGTCGGTGTGTGTGTGTGTGTGTTGTCGGTGTGTGTGTGTGTGTGTGTTGTCGGTGTGTGTGTGTGTGTGTTGTCGGTGTGTGTGTGTGTTGTCGGTGTGTGTGTGTGTGTGTTGTCGGTGTGTGTGTGTGTGTGTTGTCAGTGTGTGTGTGTGTGTGTGTTGTCGGTGTGTGTGTGTGTGTGTTGTCGGTGTGTGTGTGTGTCTGTGTTGTCGGTGTGTGTGTTTTGTCGGTGTGTGTGTGTGTGTGTGTGTTGTCGGTGTGTGTGTGTGTGTGTGTTGTCGGTGTGTGTGTGTGTTGTGTGTGTGTGTGTTGTCGGTGTGTGTGTGTGTGTTGTCGGTGTGTGTGTGTGTGTGTGTTGTCGGTGTGTGTGTGTTGTCGGTGTGTGTGTGTGTGTGTGTTGTCGGTGTGTGTGTGTGTTGTCGGTGTGTGTGTGTGTGTGTGTTGTCAGTGTGTGTGTGTGTGTGTGTGTGTGTGTTGTCGGTGTGTGTGTTTGTGTGTGTGTGTGTTGTCGGTGTGTGTGTGTGTGTGTGTGTTGTCCGAGTGTGTGTGTGTGTGTGTGTTGTCGGTGTGTGTGTGTTGTCAGTTTGTGTGTGTGTGTGTGTGTTGTCGGTGTGTGTGTGTGTGTGTGTTGTCAGTGTGTGTGTGTGTTGTGGGTGTGTGTGTGTGTGTGTTGTCGGTGTGTGTGTGTGTGTTGCTGGTGTTTGTTTGTGTGTGTGTTGTCGGTGTGTGTGTGTGTGTGTTGTCGGTGTGTGTGTGTGTGTGTGTGTGTGTGTGTGTGTGTGTGTGTGTGTTGTCGGTGTGTGTGTGTGTGTGTTGTTGGTGTGTGTGTGTGTGTTGTCGGTGTGTGTGTGTGTTGCTGGTGTTTGTTTGTGTGTGTGTTGTCGGTGTGTGTGTGTGTGTGTGTGTTGTCGGTGTGTGTGTGTGTGTGTGTGTGTGTGTGTGTGTGTGTGTTGTCGGTGTGTGTGTGTGTTGTCGGTGTGTGTGTGTGTGTTGTCGGTGTGTGTGTGTCTGTTGTCGTTGTGTTTGTGTGTGTGTGTGTTGTCGGTGTGTGTGTGTGTTGTCGGTGTGTGTGTGTGTGATGTCGGTGTGTTTGTGTGTGTGTGTTGTCGTTGTGTGTGTGTGTGTGTTGTCGGTGTGTGTGTGTGTGTTGTGTGTGTGTGTGTTGTCGGTGTGTGTGTGTGTGTGTTGTCGGTGTGTGTGTGTGTGTGTGTTGTCAGTGTGTGTGTGTGTGTGTGTGTGTGTGTGTTGTCGGTGTGTGTGTGTGTGTGTGTTGCCGGTGTGTGTGTGTGTGTTGTCGGTGTGTGTGTGTTGTCGGTGTGTGTGTGTGTGTGTGTTGTCGGTGTGTGTGTGTGTGTGTTGTCGGTGTGTGTGTGTGTGTGTGTTGTCGGTGTGTGTGTGTGTGTTGTCGGTGTGTGTGTGTGTGTGTTGTCGGTGTGTGTGTGTGTAGTCTGGGTGTGTGTGTGTGTGTGTGTGTGTGTGTGTGTTGTCGGTGTGTGTGTGTTGTTGGTGTGTGTGTGTGTGTGTGTGTGTTGTCGGTGTGTGTGTGTGTTGTCGGTGTGTGTGTGTTGTGTGTGTGTGTGTTGTCGGTGTGTGTGTGTGTTGTCGGTGTGTGTGTGTGTGTTGTCGGTGTGTGTGTGTGTGTTGTGTGTGTGTGTGTTGTGTGTGTGTGTGTTGTCGGTGTGTGTGTGTGTGTGTGTGTTGTCGGTGTGTGTGTGTTGTCGGTGTGTGTGTGTGTGTTGTCGGTGTGTGTGTGTGTGTGTGTTGTCGGTGTGTGTGTGTGTGTCTTGTCAGTGTGTGTGTGTGTGTGTTGTCGGTGTGTGTGTGTGTGTGTGTGTGTTGTCGTTGTGTGTGTGTTGTCGGTGTGTGTATGTGTGTTGTCGGTGTGTGTGTGTGTGTGTTGTCGGTGTGTGTGTGTGTGTGTTGCTGGTGTGTGTGTGTGTGTTGTCGGTGTGTGTGTGTGTGTTGTCGGTGTGTGTGTGTGTGTGTGTGTGTTGTCGGTGTGTGTGTGTGTGTGTGTGTGTGTTGTCCGAGTGTGTGTGTGTGTGTGTGTTGTCGGTGTGTGTGTGTGTGTGTGTGTGTGTGTGTGTGTGTGTGTGTTGTCGGTGTGTGTGTGTGTGTGTGTGTGTGTTGTCCGAGTGTGTGTGTGTGTGTGTGTTGTCGGTGTGTGTGTGTTGTCGGTTTGTGTGTGTGTGTGTGTTGTCGGTGTGTGTGTGTGTGTTGTCGGTGTGTGTGTGTGTTGTCAGTGTGTGTGTGTGTGTGTGTTGTCGGTGTGTGTGTGTGTGTTGTGGGTGTGTGTGTGTGTGTGTTGTCGGTGTGTGTGTGTGTGTTGCTGGTGTTTGTTTGTGTGTGTGTTGTCGGTGTGTGTGTGTGTGTGTTGTCGGTGTGTGTGTGTGTGTGTGTGTGTGTGTGTTGTCGGTGTGTGTGTGTGTGTGTTGTCCGTGTGTGTGTGTGTGTTGTCGGTGTGTGTGTGTGTGTTGTTGGTGTGTGTGTGTGTGTTGTCGGTGTGTGTGTGTGTGTTGCTGGTGTTTGTTTGTGTGTGTGTTGTCGGTGTGTGTGTGTGTGTGTTGTCGGTGTGTGTGTGTGTGTGTGTGTGTGTGTGTTGTCGGTGTGTGTGTGTGTTGTCGGTGTGTGTGTGTGTGTTGTCGGTGTGTGTGTGTGTGTTGTCGTTGTGTTTGTGTGTGTGTGTTGTCGTTGTGTGTGTGTGTGTGTTGTCGGTGTGTGTGTGTGTGTTGTGTGTGTGTGTGTTGTCAGTGTGTGTGTGTTGTCGGTGTGTGTGTGTGTGTGTGTTGTCGGTGTGTGTGTGTGTGTGTGTGTTGTCAGTGTGTGTGTGTGTGTGTGTGTTGTCGGTGTGTGTGTGTGTGTGTTGTCGGTGTGTGTGTGTGTGTTGTCGGTGTGTGTGTGTGTGTTGTCGGTGTGTGTGTGTGTAGTCGGTGTGTGTGTGTGTGTGTGTGTGTGTTGTCGGTGTGTGTGTGTGTGTTGTCGGTGTGTGTGTGTGTGTGTGTGTGTGTTGTCGGTGTGTGTGTGTGTGTTGTCGGTGTGTGTGTGTGTGTGTGTTGTCGTTGTGTGTGTGTGTGTTGTGTGTGTGTGTGTTGTCGGTGTGTGTGTGTTGTCGGTGTGTGTGTGTGTGTGTGTGTTGTCGGTGTGTGTGTGTTGTCGGTGTGTGTGTGTGTGTGTGTTGTCGGTGTGTGTGTGTGTGTTGTCGGTGTGTGTGTGTGTGTTGTCGGTGTGTGTGTGTGTGTGTTGTCGGTGTGTGTGTGTGTGTGTTGCTGGTGTGTGTGTGTGTGTTGTCGGTGTGTGTGTGTGTGTTGTCGGTGTGTGTGTGTGTGTGTGTGTGTTGTCGGTGTGTGTGTGTTGTCGGTGTGTAAGTGTGTGTGTGTTGTCAGTGTGTTTGTGTGTGTGTGTTGTCGGTGTGTGTGTGTGTGTGTGTTGTCGGTGTGTGTGTGTGTGTTGTGTGTGTGTGTGTGTTGTCGGTGTGTGTGTGTGTGAGTGTGTGTGTTGTCGGTGTGTGTGTGTGTGTGTGTTGTCGGTGTGTGTGTGTGTTGTCGGTGTGTGTGTGTGTGTGTTGTCGGTGTGTGTGTGTGTGTGTTGTCAGTGTGTGTGTGTGTGTGTGTTGTCGGTGTGTGTGTGTGTGTGTTGTCGGTGTGTGTGTGTGTCTGTGTTGTCGGTGTGTGTGTTTTGTCGGTGTGTGTTTGTGTGTGTGTGTTGTCGGTGTGTGTGTGTGTGTGTGTTGTCGGTGTGTGTGTGTTGTGTGTGTGTGTGTTGTCGGTGTGTGTGTGTGTGTTGTCGGTGTGTGTGTGTGTGTGTGTTGTCGGTGTGTGTGTGTTGTCGGTGTGTGTGTGTGTGTGTGTTGTCGGTGTGTGTGTGTGTTGTCGGTGTGTGTGTGTGTGTGTGTTGTCAGTGTGTGTGTGTGTGTGTGTGTGTGTGTTGTCGGTGTGTGTGTTTGTGTGTGTGTGTGTGTTGTCGGTGTGTGTGTGTGTGTGTGTGTTGTCCGAGTGTGTGTGTGTGTGTGTGTTGTCGGTGTGTGTGTGTTGTCAGTTTGTGTGTGTGTGTGTGTGTTGTCGGTGTGTGTGTGTGTGTGTGTTGTCGGTGTGTGTGTGTGTTGTGGGTGTGTGTGTGTGTGTGTTGTCGGTGTGTGTGTGTGTGTTGCTGGTGTTTGTTTGTGTGTGTGTTGTCGGTGTGTGTGTGTGTGTGTTGTCGGTGTGTGTGTGTGTGTGTGTGTGTGTGTGTGTGTGTGTGTGTGTTGTCGGTGTGTGTGTGTGTGTGTTGTTGGTGTGTGTGTGTGTGTTGTCGGTGTGTGTGTGTGTTGCTGGTGTTTGTTTGTGTGTGTGTTGTCGGTGTGTGTGTGTGTGTGTGTGTTGTCGGTGTGTGTGTGTGTGTGTGTGTGTGTGTGTGTGTGTGTTGTCGGTGTGTGTGTGTGTTGTCGGTGTGTGTGTGTGTGTTGTCGGTGTGTGTGTGTCTGTTGTCGTTGTGTTTGTGTGTGTGTGTTGTCGTTGTGTGTGTGTGTGTGTTGTCGGTGTGTTTGTGTGTGTGTGTTGTCGTTGTGTGTGTGTGTGTGTTGTCGGTGTGTGTGTGTGTGTTGTGTGTGTGTGTGTTGTCGGTGTGTGTGTGTGTGTGTTGTCGGTGTGTGTGTCTGTGTGTGTTGTCAGTGTGTGTGTGTGTGTGTGTGTGTGTGTGTGTTGTCGGTGTGTGTGTGTGTGTGTGTTGCCGGTGTGTGTGTGTGTGTTGTCGGTGTGTGTGTGTTGTCGGTGTGTGTGTGTGTGTGTGTTGTCGGTGTGTGTGTGTGTGTGTTGTCGGTGTGTGTGTGTGTGTGTGTTGTCGGTGTGTGTGTGTGTGTTGTCGGTGTGTGTGTGTGTGTGTTGTCGGTGTGTGTGTGTGTAGTCTGGGTGTGTGTGTGTGTGTGTGTGTGTGTGTGTGTTGTCGGTGTGTGTGTGTTGTTGGTGTGTGTGTGTGTGTGTGTGTGTTGTCGGTGTGTGTGTGTGTTGTCGGTGTGTGTGTGTTGTGTGTGTGTGTGTTGTCGGTGTGTGTGTGTGTTGTCGGTGTGTGTGTGTGTGTTGTCGGTGTGTGTGTGTGTGTTGTGTGTGTGTGTGTTGTCGGTGTGTGTGTTGTCGGTGTGTGTGTGTGTGTGTGTGTTGTCGGTGTGTGTGTGTTGTCGGTGTGTGTGTGTGTGTTGTCGGTGTGTGTGTGTGTGTGTGTTGTCGGTGTGTGTGTGTGTGTCTTGTCAGTGTGTGTGTGTGTGTGTTGTCGGTGTGTGTGTGTGTGTGTGTGTGTTGTCGTTGTGTGTGTGTTGTCGGTGTGTGTATGTGTGTTGTCGGTGTGTGTGTGTGTGTTGTCGGTGTGTGTGTGTGTGTGTTGCTGGTGTGTGTGTGTGTGTTGTCGGTGTGTGTGTGTGTGTTGTAGGTGTGTGTGTGTGTGTGTGTGTGTTGTCGGTGTGTGTGTGTGTGTGTGTGTTGTCCGAGTGTGTGTGTGTGTGTGTGTTGTCGGTGTGTGTGTGTTGTCGGTTTGTGTGTGTGTGTGTGTTGTCGGTGTGTGTGTGTGTGTTGTCGGTGTGTGTGTGTGTTGTCAGTGTGTGTGTGTGTGTGTGTTGTCGGTGTGTGTGTGTGTGTTGTGGGTGTGTGTGTGTGTGTGTTGTCGGTGTGTGTGTGTGTGTTGCTGGTGTTTGTTTGTGTGTGTGTTGTCGGTGTGTGTGTGTTGTCGGTGTGTGTGTGTGTGTGTGTGTGTTGTCGGTGTGTGTGTGTGTGTGTTGTCGGTGTGTGTGTGTGTGTTGTCGGTGTGTGTGTGTGTGTTGTTGGTGTGTGTGTGTGTGTTGTCGGTGTGTGTGTGTGTGTTGCTGGTGTTTGTTTGTGTGTGTGTTGTCGGTGTGTGTGTGTGTGTGTGTGTTGTCGGTGTGTGTGTGTGTGTGTGTGTGTGTGTTGTCGGTGTGTGTGTGTGTTGTCGGTGTGTGTGTGTGTGTTGTCGGTGTGTGTGTGTGTGTTGTCGTTGTGTTTGTGTGTGTGTGTTGTCGTTGTGTGTGTGTGTGTGTTGTCGGTGTGTGTGTGTGTGTTGTGTGTGTGTGTGTTGTCAGTGTGTGTGTGTTGTCGGTGTGTGTGTGTGTGTTGTCGGTGTGTGTGTGTGTGTGTGTTGTCAGTGTGTGTGTGTGTGTGTGTGTTGTCGGTGTGTGTGTGTGTGTGTTGTCGGTGTGTGTGTGTGTGTTGTCGGTGTGTGTGTGTGTGTTGTCGGTGTGTGTGTGTGTAGTCGGTGTGTGTGTGTGTGTGTGTGTGTGTTGTCGGTGTGTGTGTGTGTGTTGTCGGTGTGTGTGTGTGTGTGTGTGTGTGTTGTCGGTGTGTGTGTGTGTGTTGTCGGTGTGTGTGTGTGTGTGTTGTCGTTGTGTGTGTGTGTGTTGTGTGTGTGTGTGTTGTCGGTGTGTGTGTGTTGTCGGTGTGTGTGTGTGTGTGTGTGTTGTCGGTGTGTGTGTGTTGTCGGTGTGTGTGTGTGTGTGTGTTGTCGGTGTGTGTGTGTGTGTTGTCGGTGTGTGTGTGTGTGTTGTCGGTGTGTGTGTGTGTGTGTTGTCGGTGTGTGTGTGTGTGTGTTGCTGGTGTGTGTGTGTGTGTTGTCGGTGTGTGTGTGTGTGTTGTCGGTGTGTGTGTGTGTGTGTGTGTGTTGTCGGTGTGTGTGTGTTGTCGGTGTGTAAGTGTGTGTGTGTTGTCAGTGTGTTTGTGTGTGTGTGTTGTCGGTGTGTGTGTGTGTGTGTGTTGTCGGTGTGTGTGTGTGTGTTGTGTGTGTGTGTGTGTTGTCGGTGTGTGTGTGTGTGAGTGTGTGTGTTGTCGGTGTGTGTGTGTGTGTGTGTTGTCGGTGTGTGTGTGTGTTGTCGGTGTGTGTGTGTGTGTGTTGTCGGTGTGTGTGTGTGTGTGTTGTCAGTGTGTGTGTGTGTGTGTGTTGTCGGTGTGTGTGTGTGTGTGTTGTCGGTGTGTGTGTGTGTCTGTGTTGTCGGTGTGTGTGTTTTGTCGGTGTGTGTGTGTGTGTGTGTGTTGTCGGTGTGTGTGTGTGTGTGTGTTGTCGGTGTGTGTGTGTGTTGTGTGTGTGTGTGTTGTCGGTGTGTGTGTGTGTGTTGTCGGTGTGTGTGTGTGTGTGTGTTGTCGGTGTGTGTGTGTTGTCGGTGTGTGTGTGTGTGTGTGTTGTCGGTGTGTGTGTGTGTTGTCGGTGTGTGTGTGTGTGTGTGTGTTGTCAGTGTGTGTGTGTGTGTGTGTGTGTGTGTGTTGTCGGTGTGTGTGTTTGTGTGTGTGTGTGTTGTCGGTGTGTGTGTGTGTGTGTGTGTTGTCCGAGTGTGTGTGTGTGTGTGTGTTGTCGGTGTGTGTGTGTTGTCAGTTTGTGTGTGTGTGTGTGTGTTGTCGGTGTGTGTGTGTGTGTGTGTTGTCGGTGTGTGTGTGTGTTGTGGGTGTGTGTGTGTGTGTGTTGTCGGTGTGTGTGTGTGTGTTGCTGGTGTTTGTTTGTGTGTGTGTTGTCGGTGTGTGTGTGTGTGTGTTGTCGGTGTGTGTGTGTGGTGTGTGTGTGTGTGTGTGTGTGTGTGTTGTCGGTGTGTGTGTGTGTGTGTTGTTGGTGTGTGTGTGTGTGTTGTCGGTGTGTGTGTGTGTTGCTGGTGTTTGTTTGTGTGTGTGTTGTCGGTGTGTGTGTGTGTGTGTGTGTGTTGTCGGTGTGTGTGTGTGTGTGTGTGTGTGTGTGTGTGTGTGTGTGTGTGTTGTCGGTGTGTGTGTGTGTTGTCGGTGTGTGTGTGTGTGTTGTCGGTGTGTGTGTGTCTGTTGTCGTTGTGTTTGTGTGTGTGTGTTGTCGTTGTGTGTGTGTGTGTGTTGTCGGTGTGTGTGTGTGTTGTCGGTGTGTGTGTGTGTGTGTTGTCGGTGTGTGTGTGTGTGTGTTGTCAGTGTGTGTGTGTGTGTGTGTTGTCGGTGTGTGTGTGTGTGTGTTGTCGGTGTGTGTGTGTGTCTGTGTTGTCGGTGTGTGTGTTTTGTCGGTGTGTGTGTGTGTGTGTGTGTTGTCGGTGTGTGTGTGTGTGTGTGTTGTCGGTGTGTGTGTGTGTTGTGTGTGTGTGTGTTGTCGGTGTGTGTGTGTGTGTTGTCGGTGTGTGTGTGTGTGTGTGTTGTCGGTGTGTGTGTGTTGTCGGTGTGTGTGTGTGTGTGTGTTGTCGGTGTGTGTGTGTGTTGTCGGTGTGTGTGTGTGTGTGTGTTGTCAGTGTGTGTGTGTGTGTGTGTGTGTGTGTTGTCGGTGTGTGTGTTTGTGTGTGTGTGTGTTGTCGGTGTGTGTGTGTGTGTGTGTGTTGTCCGAGTGTGTGTGTGTGTGTGTGTTGTCGGTGTGTGTGTGTTGTCAGTTTGTGTGTGTGTGTGTGTGTTGTCGGTGTGTGTGTGTGTGTGTGTTGTCAGTGTGTGTGTGTGTTGTGGGTGTGTGTGTGTGTGTGTTGTCGGTGTGTGTGTGTGTGTTGCTGGTGTTTGTTTGTGTGTGTGTTGTCGGTGTGTGTGTGTGTGTGTTGTCGGTGTGTGTGTGTGTGTGTGTGTGTGTGTGTGTGTGTGTGTGTGTGTTGTCGGTGTGTGTGTGTGTGTGTTGTTGGTGTGTGTGTGTGTGTTGTCGGTGTGTGTGTGTGTTGCTGGTGTTTGTTTGTGTGTGTGTTGTCGGTGTGTGTGTGTGTGTGTGTGTTGTCGGTGTGTGTGTGTGTGTGTGTGTGTGTGTGTGTGTGTGTGTTGTCGGTGTGTGTGTGTGTTGTCGGTGTGTGTGTGTGTGTTGTCGGTGTGTGTGTGTCTGTTGTCGTTGTGTTTGTGTGTGTGTGTTGTCGTTGTGTGTGTGTGTGTGTTGTCGGTGTGTGTGTGTGTGTTGTGTGTGTGTGTGTTGTCAGTGTGTGTGTGTTGTCGGTGTGTGTGTGTGTGTGTTGTCGGTGTGTGTGTGTGTGTGTGTTGTCAGTGTGTGTGTGTGTGTGTGTGTGTGTGTTGTCGGTGTGTGTGTGTGTGTGTTGTCGGTGTGTGTGTGTGTGTTGTCGGTGTGTGTGTGTGTGTTGTCGGTGTGTGTGTGTAGTCGGTGTGTGTGTGTGTGTGTGTGTGTGTGTTGTCGGTGTGTGTGTGTGTGTTGTCGGTGTGTGTGTGTGTGTGTGTGTGTGTTGTCGGTGTGTGTGTGTGTTGTCGGTGTGTGTGTGTTGTGTGTGTGTGTGTTGTCGGTGTGTGTGTGTGTGTTGTCGGTGTGTGTGTGTTGTCGGTGTGTGTGTGTGTGATGTCGGTGTGTTTGTGTGTGTGTGTTGTCGTTGTGTGTGTGTGTTGTCGGTGTGTGTGTGTGTGTTGTGTGTGTGTGTGTTGTCGGTTTGTGTGTGTGTTGTCGGTGTGTGTGTGTGTGTGTGTTGTCAGTGTGTGTGTGTGTGTGTGTGTGTGTGTTGTCGGTGTGTGTGTGTGTGTGTGTGTGTTGTCGGTGTGTGTGTGTGTGTGTGTTGCCGGTGTGTGTGTGTGTGTTGTCGGTGTGTGTGTGTTGTCGGTGTGTGTGTGTGTGTTGTCGGTGTGTGTGTGTGTGTGTTGTCGGTGTGTGTGTGTGTTGTCGGTGTGTGTGTGTGTTGTCGGTGTGTGTGTGTGTGTGTTGTTGGTGTGTGTGTGTGTAGTCTGGGTGTGTGTGTGTGTGTGTGTGTGTGTGTGTTGTCGGTGTGTGTGTGTTGTTGGTGTGTGTGTGTGTGTGTGTGTGTTGTCGGTGTGTGTGTGTGTTGTCGGTGTGTGTGTGTTGTGTGTGTGTGTGTTGTCGGTGTGTGTGTGTGTTGTCGGTGTTTGTGTGTGTGTTGTCGGTGTGTGTGTGTGTGTTGTGTGTGTGTGTGTTGTCGGTGTGTGTGTTGTCGGTGTGTGTGTGTGTGTGTGTGTGTGTTGTCGGTGTGTGTGTGTTGTCGGTGTGTGTGTGTGTGTTGTCGGTGTGTGTGTGTGTGTGTGTTGTCGGTGTGTGTGTGTGTGTCTTGTCAGTGTGTGTGTGTGTGTGTTGTCGGTGTGTGTGTGTGTGTGTGTGTGTGTTGTCGTTGTGTATGTGTTGTCGGTGTGTGTATGTGTGTTGTCGGTGTGTGTGTGTGTGTGTTGTCGGTGTGTGTGTGTGTGTGTTGCTGGTGTGTGTGTGTGTGTTGTCGGTGTGTGTGTGTGTGTGTGTGTGTTGTCGTTGTGTGTGTGTTGTCGGTGTGTGTATGTGTGTTGTCGGTGTGTGTGTGTGTTGTCGGTGTGTGTGTGTGTGTGTTGCTGGTGTGTGTGTGTGTTGTCGGTGTGTGTGTGTGTGTTGTCGGTGTGTGTTTGTGTGTGTGTGTGTTGTCGGTGTGTGTGTGTGTGTGTGTGTTGTCGGTGTGTGTGTGTGTTGTCGGTGTGTGTGTGTGTTGTCTGTGTGTGTGTGTGTGTTGTGTGTGTGTGTGTTGTCGGTGTGTGTGTGTGTGTGTGCTGTCGGTGTGTGTGTGTGTGTGTGTGTTGTCTGTGTGTGTGTGTTGTCGGTGTGTGTGTGTGTGTGTGTTGTCGGTGTGTGTGTGTGTGTGTGTTGTCGGTGTGTGTGTGTGTGTTGTCAGTGTGTGTCTGTGTGTTATCGGTGTGTGTGTGTGTGTGTGTGTGTTGTCGGTGTGTGTGTGTGTCTGTGTTGTCGGTGTGTGTGTGTGTGTGTTGTCGGTGTGTGTGTGTGTGTTGTCTGTGTGTGTGTGTGTGTGTTGTCAGTGTGTGTGTGTGTGTGTTGTCGGTGTGTGTGTGTGTGTGTGTTGTCAGTGTGTGTATGTGTGTGTTGTCAGTGTGTGTGTGTGTGTGTGTTGTCGGTGTGTGTGTGTGTGTGTTGTCGGTGTGTGTGTGTGTTGTCGGTGTGTGTGTGTGTGTTGTCAGTGTGTGTGTGTGTGTGTTGTCGGTGTGTGTGTGTTTATGTGTTGTCTGTGTGTGTGTGTGTGTTGTCGGTGTGTGTGTGTGTGTGTGTTGTCGGTGTGTGTGTGTTTTGTCGGTGTGTGTGTGTGTGTGTGTGTGTTGTCGGTGTGTGTGTGTGTTGTCGGTGTGTGTGTGTGTGTTGTGTGTGTGTGTTGTCGGTGTGTGTGTGTGTGTGTTGTCGGTGTGTGTGTGTGTGTGTGTTGTCGGTGTGTGTGTGTTGTCGGTGTGTGTGTGTGTGTTGTCGGTGTGTGCGTGTGTGTGTGTTGTCGGTGTGTGTGTGAGTGTGTGTGTGTGTGTGTTGTCGGTGTGTGTGTGTGTTGTCGGTGTGTGTGTGTTGTGTGTGTGTGTGTGTGTGTTGTCGGTGTGTGTGTGTGTGTGTGTTGTCAGTGTGTGTGTGTGTGTGTGTGTGTGTTGTCGGTGTGTGTGTGTGTGTGTGTTGTCGGTGTGTGTGTGTGTGTTGTCGGTGTGTGTGTGTGTGTGTTGTCGGTGTGTGTGTGTGTAGTCGGTGTGTGTGTGTGTGTGTGTGTGTGTGTTTTGTCGGTGTGTGTGTGTGTTGTCGGTGTGTGTGTGTTGTGTGTGTGTGTGTGTGTTGTCGGTGTGTGTGTGTGTTGTCGGTGTGTGTGTGTGTGTTGTCGGTGTGTGTGTGTGTGATGTCGGTGTGTTTGTGTGTGTGTGTTGTCGTTGTGTGTGTGTGTGTGTTGTCGGTGTGTGTGTGTGTGTTGTGTGTGTGTGTGTTGTCGGTGTGTGTGTGTGTGTGTTGTCGGTGTGTGTGTGTGTGTGTGTTGTCAGTGTGTGTGTGTGTGTGTGTGTGTGTGTGTTGTCGGTGTGTGTGTGTGTGTGTGTGTTGCCGGTGTGTGTGTGTGTGTTGTCGGTGTGTGTGTGTTGTCGGTGTGTGTGTGTGTGTGTGTTGTCGGTGTGTGTGTGTGTGTGTTGTCGGTGTGTGTGTGTGTGTGTTGTCGGTGTGTGTGTGTGTGTGTGTTGTCGGTGTGTGTGTGTGTGTGTTGTCGGTGTGTGTGTGTGTAGTCTGGGTGTGTGTGTGTGTGTGTGTGTGTGTTGTCGGTGTGTGTGTGTTGTTGGTGTGTGTGTGTGTGTGTGTGTGTTGTCGGTGTGTGTGTGTGTTGTCGGTGTGTGTGTGTTGTGTGTGTGTGTGTTGTCGGTGTGTGTGTGTGTTGTCGGTGTGTGTGTGTGTGTTGTCGGTGTGTGTGTGTGTGTTGTGTGTGTGTGTGTTGTCGGTGTGTGTGTTGTCGGTGTGTGTGTGTGTGTGTGTGTTGTCGGTGTGTGTGTGTTGTCGGTGTGTGTGTGTGTGTTGTCGGTGTGTGTGTGTGTGTGTGTTGTCGGTGTGTGTGTGTGTGTCTTGTCTGTGTGTGTGTGTGTGTTGTCGGTGTGTGTGTGTGTGTGTGTGTGTGTTGTCGTTGTGTGTGTGTTGTCGGTGTGTGTATGTGTGTTGTCGGTGTGTGTGTGTGTGTGTTGTCGGTGTGTGTGTGTGTGTGTTGCTGGTGTGTGTGTGTGTGTTGTCGGTGTGTGTGTGTGTGTTGTCGGTGTGTGTGTGTGTGTGTGTGTGTGTTGTCGGTGTGTGTGTGTGTGTGTGTGTGTGTTGTCCGAGTGTGTGTGTGTGTGTGTGTTGTCGGTGTGTGTGTGTTGTCGGTTTGTGTGTGTGTGTGTGTTGTCGGTGTGTGTGTGTGTGTTGTCGGTGTGTGTGTGTGTTGTCAGTGTGTGTGTGTGTGTGTGTTGTCGGTGTGTGTGTGTGTGTTGTGGGTGTGTGTGTGTGTGTGTTGTCGGTGTGTGTGTGTGTGTTGCTGGTGTTTGTTTGTGTGTGTGTTGTCGGTGTGTGTGTGTGTGTGTGTGTGTGTGTGTGTTGTCGGTGTGTGTGTGTGTGTGTTGTCGGTGTGTGTGTGTGTGTTGTCGGTGTGTGTGTGTGTGTTGTTGGTGTGTGTGTGTGTGTTGTCGGTGTGTGTGTGTGTGTTGCTGGTGTTTATTTGTGTGTGTGTTGTCGGTGTGTGTGTGTGTGTGTGTGTTGTCGGTGTGTGTGTGTGTGTGTGTGTGTGTTGTCGGTGTGTGTGTGTGTTGTCGGTGTGTGTGTGTGTGTTGTCGGTGTGTGTGTGTGTGTTGTCGTTGTGTTTGTGTGTGTGTGTTGTCGTTGTGTGTGTGTGTGTGTTGTCGGTGTGTGTGTGTGTGTTGTGTGTGTGTGTGTTGTCAGTGTGTGTGTGTTGTAGGTGTGTGTGTGTGTGTGTTGTCGGTGTGTGTGTGTGTGTGTGTTGTCAGTGTGTGTGTGTGTGTGTGTGTTGTCGGTGTGTGTGTGTGTGTGTTGTCGGTGTGTGTGTGTGTGTTGTCGGTGTGTGTGTGTGTGTTGTCGGTGTGTGTGTGTGTAGTCGGTGTGTGTGTGTGTGTGTGTGTGTTGTCGGTGTGTGTGTGTGTGTTGTCGGTGTGTGTGTGTGTGTGTGTGTGTGTTGTCGGTGTGTGTGTGTGTGTTGTCGGTGTGTGTGTGTGTGTGTGTTGTCGTTGTGTGTGTGTGTGTTGTGTGTGTGTGTGTTGTCGGTGTGTGTGTGTTGTCGGTGTGTGTGTGTGTGTGTGTGTTGTCGGTGTGTGTGTGTTGTCGGTGTGTGTGTGTGTGTGTGTTGTCGGTGTGTGTGTGTGTGTGTTGTCGGTGTGTGTGTGTGTGTTGTCGGTGTGTGTGTGTGTGTGTTGTCGGTGTGTGTGTGTGTGTGTTGCTGGTGTGTGTGTGTGTGTTGTCGGTGTGTGTGTGTGTGTTGTGTGTGTGTGTGTTGTCGGTGTGTGTGTGTGTGTGTTGTCGGTGTGTGTGTGTGTGTGTGTTGTCGGTGTGTGTGTGTTGTCGGTGTGTGTGTGTGTGTTGTCGGTGTGTGCGTGTGTGTGTGTTGTCGGTGTGTGTGTGAGTGTGTGTGTGTGTGTGTGTGTGTGTTGTCGGTGTGTGTGTGTGTTGTCGGTGTGTGTGTGTTGTGTGTGTGTGTGTGTGTGTTGTCGGTGTGTGTGTGTGTGTGTGTTGTCAGTGTGTGTGTGTGTGTGTGTGTGTGTTGTCGGTGTGTGTGTGTGTGTGTTGTCGGTGTGTGTGTGTGTGTTGTCGGTGTGTGTGTGTGTGTTGTCGGTGTGTGTGTGTGTAGTCGGTGTGTGTGTGTGTGTGTGTGTGTGTGTGTGTTGTCGGTGTGTGTGTGTGTTGTCGGTGTGTGTGTGTTGTGTGTGTGTGTGTTGTCGGTGTGTGTGTGTGTGTTGTCGGTGTGTGTGTGTGTGTTGTCGGTGTGTGTGTGTGTGATGTCGGTGTGTTTGTGTGTGTGTGTTGTCGTTGTGTGTGTGTGTGTGTTGTCGGTGTGTGTGTGTGTGTTGTGTGTGTGTGTGTTGTCGGTGTGTGTGTGTGTGTGTTGTCGGTGTGTGTGTGTGTGTGTGTTGTCAGTGTGTGTGTGTGTGTGTGTGTGTGTGTGTTGTCGGTGTGTGTGTGTGTGTGTGTTGCCGGTGTGTGTGTGTGTGTTGTCGGTGTGTGTGTGTTGTCGGTGTGTGTGTGTGTGTGTGTGTTGTCGGTGTGTGTGTGTGTGTGTTGTCGGTGTGTGTGTGTGTGTGTGTTGTCGGTGTGTGTGTGTGTTGTCGGTGTGTGTGTGTGTGTGTTGTCGGTGTGTGTGTGTGTAGTCTGGGTGTGTGTGTGTGTGTGTGTGTGTGTGTGTGTTGTCGGTGTGTGTGTGTTGTTGGTGTGTGTGTGTGTGTGTGTGTGTTGTCGGTGTGTGTGTGTGTTGTCGGTGTGTGTGTGTTGTGTGTGTGTGTGTTGTCGGTGTGTGTGTGTGTTGTCGGTGTGTGTGTGTGTGTTGTCGGTGTGTGTGTGTGTGTTGTGTGTGTGTGTGTTGTCGGTGTGTGTGTTGTCGGTGTGTGTGTGTGTGTGTGTGTTGTCGGTGTGTGTGTGTTGTCGGTCTGTGTGTGTGTGTTGTCGGTGTGTGTGTGTGTGTGTGTGTTGTCGGTGTGTGTGTGTGTGTCTTGTCAGTGTGTGTGTGTGTGTGTGTTGTCGGTGTGTGTGTGTGTGTGTGTGTGTGTGTGTTGTCGTTGTGTGTGTGTTGTCGGTGTGTGTATGTGTGTTGTCGGTGTGTGTGTGTGTGTGTTGTCGGTGTGTGTGTGTGTGTGTTGCTGGTGTGTGTGTGTGTGTTGTCGGTGTGTGTGTGTGTGTTGTCGGTGTGTGTGTGTGTGTGTGTGTGTTGTCGGTGTGTGTGTGTGTGTGTGTGTGTGTTGTCCGAGTGTGTGTGTGTGTGTTGTCGGTGTGTGTGTGTTGTCGGTTTGTGTGTGTGTGTGTGTTGTCGGTGTGTGTGTGTGTGTTGTCGGTGTGTGTGTGTGTTGTCAGTGTGTGTGTGTGTGTGTGTGTTGTCGGTGTGTGTGTGTGTGTTGTGGGTGTGTGTGTGTGTGTGTTGTCGGTGTGTGTGTGTGTGTTGCTGGTGTTTGTTTGTGTGTGTGTTGTCGGTGTGTGTGTGTGTGTGTTGTCGGTGTGTGTGTGTGTGTGTGTGTGTGTGTGTGTTGTCGGTGTGTGTGTGTGTGTGTTGTCGGTGTGTGTGTGTGTGTTGTCGGTGTGTGTGTGTGTGTTGTTGGTGTGTGTGTGTGTGTTGTCGGTGTGTGTGTGTGTGTTGCTGGTGTTTGTTTGTGTGTGTGTTGTCGGTGTGTGTGTGTGTGTGTGTGTTGTCGGTGTGTGTGTGTGTGTGTGTGTGTGTGTGTGTGTGTGTGTTGTCGGTGTGTGTGTGTGTTGTCGGTGTGTGTGTGTGTGTTGTCGGTGTGTGTGTGTGTGTTGTCGTTGTGTTTGTGTGTGTGTGTTGTCGTTGTGTGTGTGTGTGTGTTGTCGGTGTGTGTGTGTGTGTTGTGTGTGTGTGTGTTGTCAGTGTGTGTGTGTTGTCGGTGTGTGTGTGTGTGTGTTGTCGGTGTGTGTGTGTGTGTGTGTTGTCAGTGTGTGTGTGTGTGTGTGTGTTGTCGGTGTGTGTGTGTGTGTGTTGTCGGTGTGTGTGTGTGTGTTGTCGGTGTGTGTGTGTGTGTTGTCGGTGTGTGTGTGTGTAGTCGGTGTGTGTGTGTGTGTGTGTGTGTGTTGTCGGTGTGTGTGTGTGTGTTGTCGGTGTGTGTGTGTGTGTGTGTGTGTGTTGTCGGTGTGTGTGTGTGTGTTGTCGGTGTGTGTGTGTGTGTGTGTTGTCGTTGTGTGTGTGTGTGTTGTGTGTTGTCGGTGTGTGTGTGTTGTCGGTGTGTGTGTGTGTGTGTGTTGTCGGTGTGTGTGTGTGTGTTGTCGGTGTGTGTGTGTGTGTTGTCGGTGTGTGTGTGTGTGTGTTGTCGGTGTGTGTGTGTGTGTGTTGCTGGTGTGTGTGTGTGTGTTGTCGGTGTGTGTGTGTGTGTTGTCGGTGTGTGTGTGTGTGTGTGTGTGTTGTCGGTGTGTGTGTGTTGTCGGTGTGTAAGTGTGTGTGTGTTGTCAGTGTGTTTGTGTGTGTGTGTTGTCGGTGTGTGTGTGTGTGTGTGTTGTCGGTGTGTGTGTGTGTGTTGTGTGTGTGTGTGTGTTGTCGGTGTGTGTGTGTGTGAGTGTGTGTGTTGTCGGTGTGTGTGTGTGTGTGTGTGTTGTCGGTGTGTGTGTGTGTGTGTTGTCGGTGTGTGTGTGTGTGTGTTGTCGGTGTGTGTGTGTGTGTGTTGTCAGTGTGTGTGTGTGTGTTGTCGGTGTGTGTGTGTGTGTGTTGTCGGTGTGTGTGTGTGTCTGTGTTGTCGGTGTGTGTGTTTTGTCGGTGTGTGTGTGTGTGTGTGTGTTGTCGGTGTGTGTGTGTGTGTGTGTTGTCGGTGTGTGTGTGTGTTGTGTGTGTGTGTGTTGTCGGTGTGTGTGTGTGTGTTGTCGGTGTGTGTGTGTGTGTGTGTTGTCGGTGTGTGTGTGTGTGTTGTCGGTGTGTGTGTGTGTGTGTGTGTGTTGTCGGTGTGTGTGTGTGTGTGTGTGTGTGTTGTCCGAGTGTGTGTGTGTGTGTGTGTTGTCGGTGTGTGTGTGTTGTCGGTTTGTGTGTGTGTGTGTGTTGTCGGTGTGTGTGTGTGTGTTGTGGGTGTGTGTGTGTGTGTGTTGTCGGTGTGTGTGTGTGTGTTGCTGGTGTTTGTTTGTGTGTGTGTTGTCGGTGTGTGTGTGTGTGTGTTGTCGGTGTGTGTGTGTGTGTGTGTGTGTGTGTGTTGTCGGTGTGTGTGTGTGTGTGTTGTCGGTGTGTGTGTGTGTGTTGTCGGTGTGTGTGTGTGTGTTGTTGGTGTGTGTGTGTGTGTTGTCGGTGTGTGTGTGTGTGTTGCTGGTGTTTGTTTGTGTGTGTGTTGTCGGTGTGTGTGTGTGTGTGTGTGTGTTGTCGTGTGTGTGTGTGTGTGTGTGTGTGTGTGTGTGTGTTGTCGGTGTGTGTGTGTGTTGTCGGTGTGTGTGTGTGTGTTGTCGGTGTGTGTGTGTGTGTTGTCGTTGTGTTTGTGTGTGTGTGTTGTCGTTGTGTGTGTGTGTGTGTTGTCGGTGTGTGTGTGTGTGTTGTGTGTGTGTGTGTTGTCAGTGTGTGTGTGTTGTCGGTGTGTGTGTGTGTGTGTTGTCGGTGTGTGTGTGTGTGTGTGTTGTCAGTGTGTGTGTGTGTGTGTGTGTTGTCGGTGTGTGTGTGTGTGTGTTGTCGGTGTGTGTGTGTGTGTTGTCGGTGTGTGTGTGTGTGTTGTCGGTGTGTGTGTGTGTAGTCGGTGTGTGTGTGTGTGTGTGTGTGTGTTGTCGGTGTGTGTGTGTGTGTTGTCGGTGTGTGTGTGTGTGTGTGTGTGTGTTGTCGGTGTGTGTGTGTGTGTTGTCGGTGTGTGTGTGTGTGTGTGTTGTCGTTGTGTGTGTGTGTGTTGTGTGTTGTCGGTGTGTGTGTGTTGTCGGTGTGTGTGTGTGTGTGTGTTGTCGGTGTGTGTGTGTGTGTTGTCGGTGTGTGTGTGTGTGTTGTCGGTGTGTGTGTGTGTGTGTTGTCGGTGTGTGTGTGTGTGTGTTGCTGGTGTGTGTGTGTGTGTTGTCGGTGTGTGTGTGTGTGTTGTCGGTGTGTGTGTGTGTGTGTGTGTGTGTGTCGGTGTGTGTGTGTTGTCGGTGTGTAAGTGTGTGTGTGTTGTCAGTGTGTTTGTGTGTGTGTGTTGTCGGTGTGTGTGTGTGTGTGTGTTGTCGGTGTGTGTGTGTGTGTTGTGTGTGTGTGTGTGTTGTCGGTGTGTGTGTGTGTGAGTGTGTGTGTTGTCGGTGTGTGTGTGTGTGTGTGTGTTGTCGGTGTGTGTGTGTGTGTGTTGTCGGTGTGTGTGTGTGTGTGTTGTCGGTGTGTGTGTGTGTGTGTTGTCAGTGTGTGTGTGTGTGTTGTCGGTGTGTGTGTGTGTGTGTTGTCGGTGTGTGTGTGTGTCTGTGTTGTCGGTGTGTGTGTTTTGTCGGTGTGTGTGTGTGTGTGTGTGTTGTCGGTGTGTGTGTGTGTGTGTGTTGTCGGTGTGTGTGTGTGTTGTGTGTGTGTGTGTTGTCGGTGTGTGTGTGTGTTGTCGGTGTGTGTGTGTGTGTGTGTTGTCGGTGTGTGTGTGTTGTCGGTGTGTGTGTGTGTGTGTGTTGTCGGTGTGTGTGTGTGTTGTCGGTGTGTGTGTGTGTGTGTGTGTGTTGTCAGTGTGTGTGTGTGTGTGTGTGTGTGTGTTGTCGGTGTGTGTGTTTGTGTGTGTGTGTGTTGTCGGTGTGTGTGTGTGTGTGTGTGTTGTCCGAGTGTGTGTGTGTGTGTGTGTTGTCGGTGTGTGTGTGTTGTCAGTTTGTGTGTGTGTGTGTGTGTTGTCGGTGTGTGTGTGTGTGTGTGTTGTCGGTGTGTGTGTGTGTGTGTTGTCAGTGTGTGTGTGTGTGTGTGTTGTCGGTGTGTGTGTGTGTTGTGGGTGTGTGTGTGTGTGTGTTGTCGGTGTGTGTGTGTGTGTTGCTGGTGTTTGTTTGTGTGTGTGTTGTCGGTGTGTGTGTGTGTGTGTTGTCGGTGTGTGTGTGTGTGTGTGTGTGTGTGTGTGTGTTGTCGGTGTGTGTGTGTGTGTGTTGTCGGTGTGTGTGTGTGTGTTGTCGGTGTGTGTGTGTGTGTGTTGTTGGTGTGTGTGTGTGTGTTGTCGGTGTGTGTGTGTGTTGCTGGTGTTTGTTTGTGTGTGTGTTGTCGGTGTGTGTGTGTGTGTGTGTGTTGTCGGTGTGTGTGTGTGTGTGTGTGTGTGTGTGTTGTCGGTGTGTGTGTGTGTGTTGTCGGTGTGTGTGTGTCTGTTGTCGTTGTGTTTGTGTGTGTGTGTTGTCGTTGTGTGTGTGTGTGTGTTGTCGGTGTGTGTGTGTGTGTTGTGTGTGTGTGTGTTGTCGGTGTGTGTGTGTGTGTGTGTTGTCAGTGTGTGTGTGTGTGTGTGTGTGTGTGTGTTGTCGGTGTGTGTGTGTGTGTGTTGTCGGTGTGTTTGTGTGTGTTGTCGGTGTGTGTGTGTGTGTTGTCGGTGTGTGTGTGTAGTCGGTGTGTGTGTGTGTGTGTGTGTGTGTGTTGTCGGTGTGTGTGTGTGTGTTGTCGGTGTGTGTGTGTGTGTGTGTGTGTTGTCGGTGTGTGTGTGTTGTCGATGTGTGTGTGTTGTGTGTGTGTGTGTTGTCGGTGTGTGTGTGTGTGTTGTCGGTGTGTGTGTGTTGTCGGTGTGTGTGTGTGTGATGTCGGTGTGTTTGTGTGTGTGTGTTGTCGTTGTGTGTGTGTGTTGTCGGTGTGTGTGTGTGTGTTGTGTGTGTGTGTGTTGTCGGTTTGTGTGTGTGTTGTCGGTGTGTGTGTGTGTGTGTGTTGTCAGTGTGTGTGTGTGTGTGTGTGTGTGTGTTGTCGGTGTGTGTGTGTGTGTGTGTGTGTTGTCGGTGTGTGTGTGTGTGTGTGTTGCCGGTGTGTGTGTGTGTGTTGTCGGTGTGTGTGTGTTGTCGGTGTGTGTGTGTGTGTGTGTTGTCGGTGTGTGTGTGTGTGTGTTGTCGGTGTGTGTGTGTGTTGTCGGTGTGTGTGTGTGTGTTGTCGGTGTGTGTGTGTGTGTGTTGTTGGTGTGTGTGTGTGTAGTCTGGGTGTGTGTGTGTGTGTGTGTGTGTGTGTGTGTTGTCGGTGTGTGTGTGTTGTTGGTGTGTGTGTGTGTGTGTGTGTGTTGTCGGTGTGTGTGTGTGTTGTCGGTGTGTGTGTGTTGTGTGTGTGTGTGTTGTCGGTGTGTGTGTGTGTTGTCGGTGTGTGTGTGTGTGTTGTCGGTGTGTGTGTGTGTGTTGTGTGTGTGTGTGTTGTCGGTGTGTGTGTTGTCGGTGTGTGTGTGTGTGTGTGTGTGTGTTGTCGGTGTGTGTGTGTTGTCGGTGTGTGTGTGTGTGTTGTCGGTGTGTGTGTGTGTGTGTGTTGTCGGTGTGTGTGTGTGTGTCTTGTCAGTGTGTGTGTGTGTGTGTTGTCGGTGTGTGTGTGTGTGTGTGTGTGTGTTGTCGTTGTGTGTGTGTTGTCGGTGTGTGTATGTGTGTTGTCGGTGTGTGTGTGTGTGTGTTGTCGGTGTGTGTGTGTGTGTGTTGCTGGTGTGTGTGTGTGTGTTGTCGGTGTGTGTGTGTGTGTTGTCGGTGTGTGTGTGTGTGTGTGTTGTCGGTGTGTGTGTGTGTGTGTGTTGTCCGAGTGTGTGTGTGTGTGTGTGTTGTCGGTGTGTGTGTGTTGTCGGTTTGTGTGTGTGTGTGTGTTGTCGGTGTGTGTGTGTGTGTTGTCGGTGTGTGTGTGTGTTGTCAGTGTGTGTGTGTGTGTGTGTTGTCGGTGTGTGTGTGTGTGTTGTGGGTGTGTGTGTGTGTGTTGTCGGTGTGTGTGTGTGTGTTGCTGGTGTTTGTTTGTGTGTGTGTTGTCGGTGTGTGTGTGTGTGTGTTGTCGGTGTGTGTGTGTGTGTGTGTGTGTGTGTTGTCGGTGTGTGTGTGTGTGTGTTGTCGGTGTGTGTGTGTGTGTTGCTGGTGTTTGTTTGTGTGTGTGTTGTCGGTGTGTGTGTGTGTGTGTTGTCGGTGTGTGTGTGTGTGTGTGTGTGTGTTGTCGGTGTGTGTGTGTGTGTGTTGTCGGTGTGTGTGTGTGTGTTGTCGGTGTGTGTGTGTGTGTTGTTGGTGTGTGTGTGTGTGTTGTCGGTGTGTGTGTGTGTGTGTGTGTTGCTGGTGTTTGTTTGTGTGTGTGTTGTCGGTGTGTGTGTGTGTGTGTGTTGTCGGTGTGTGTGTGTGTTGTCGGTGTGTGTGTGTGTGTGTTGTCAGTGTGTGTGTGTGTGTTGTCGGTGTGTGTGTGTGTGTGTTGTCGGTGTGTGTGTGTGTCTGTGTTGTCGGTGTGTGTGTTTTGTCGGTGTGTGTGTGTGTGTGTGTGTTGTCGGTGTGTGTGTGTGTGTGTGTTGTCGGTGTGTGTGTGTGTTGTGTGTGTGTGTGTTGTCGGTGTGTGTGTGTGTGTTGTCGGTGTGTATGTGTGTGTGTTGTCAGTGTGTGTGTGTGTGTGTTGTCGGTGTGTGTGTGTTTATGTGTTGTCGGTGTGTGTGTGTGTGTTGTCGGAGTGTGTGTGTGTGTTGTCGGTGTGTATGTGTGTGTTGTGTGTGTGTGTCGGTGTGTGTGTGTTGTCGGTGTGTGTGTGTGTGTGTTGTCGGTGTGTGTGTGTGTGTGTTGTCGGTGTGTGTGTGTGTGTTGTCAGTGTGTGTGTGTGTGTGTGTTGTCGGTGTGTGTGTGTGTGTGTGTGTTTTGTCGGTGTGTGTGTGTGTGTGTGTGTGTGTGTTGTCGGTGTGTGTGTGTGTGTGTTGTCGGTGTGTGTGTGTGTGTGTGTGTTGTCGGTGTGTGTGTGTGTGTGTTGTCGGTGTGTGTGTGTGTGTGTGCTGTCGGTGTGTATGTGTGTGTGTTGTCGGTGTGTGTGTGTGTGTTGTCGGTGTGTATGTGTGTGTGTTGTCAGTGTGTGTGTGTGTGTGTTGTCGGTGTGTGTGTGTTTATGTGTTGTCAGTGTGTTTTTGTGTGTGTTGTCGGTGTGTGTGTGTGTGTGTGTGTTGTCGGTGTGTGTGTGTGTTGTCGGTGTGTGTGTGTGTGTTGTCGGTGTGTGTGTGTGTTGTCGGTGTGTATGTGTGTGTGTTGTCAGTGTGTGTGTGTGTGTGTGTTGTCGGTGTGTGTGTGTGTGTTGTCGGTGTGTGTGTGTGTGTGTGTTGTCGGTGTGTATGTGTGTGTGTTGTCAGTGTGTGTGTGTGTGTGTTGTCAGTGTGTGTGTGTGTTGTCGGTGTGTGTGTGTGTGTTTGTGTTGTCGGTGTGTGTGTGTGTGTTGTCGGTGTGTGTGTGTGTTGTCGGTGTGTATGTGTGTGTGTTGTCAGTGTGTGTGTGTGTGTGTGTGTTGTCGGTGTGTGTGTGTGTGTTGTCGGTGTGTGTGTGTGTGTGTGTGTGTTGTTGGTGTGTATGTGTGTGTGTTGTCAGTGTGTGTGTGTGTGTGTGTTGTCAGTGTGTGTGTGTTTATGTTTTGTCGGTGTGTGTGTGTGTGTGTTGTCGGTGTGTGTGTGTGTGTGTGATGTCGGTGTGTGTGTGTGTTGTCGGTGTGTGTGTGTGTGTTGGCGGTGTGTGTGTGTGTGTGTTGTCGGTTTGTGTGTGTGTGTGTGTGTTGTCGGTGTGTGTGTGTGTGTTGTCGGTGTGTGTGTTGTCGGTGTGTGTGTGTGTGTTGTGTGTGTGTGTTGTCGGTGTGTGTGTGTGTGTGTGTGTTGTCGGTGTGTGTGTGTTGTCGGTGTGTGTGTGTGTTGTCGGTGTGTGTGTGTGTGTTGTCGGTGTGTGTGTGTGTGTGTTGTCGGTTTGTGTGTGTGTGTGTGTGTTGTCGGTGTGTGTGTGTGTTGTCGGTGTGTGTGTGTGTGTGTTGTCGGTGTGTGTGTGTTGTGTGTGTGTCGGTGTGTGTGTGTTGTCGGTGTGTGTGTGTGTGTGTTGTCGGTGTGTCTGTGTGTGTGTTGTCAGTGTGTGTGTGTGTGTGTTGTCGGTGTGTGTGTGTGTGTGTTGTCGGTGTGTGTGTGTGTGTTGTCGGTGTGTGTGTGTGTGTGTTGTCGGTGTGTATGTGTGTGTGTTGTCAGTGTGTGTGTGTGTGTTGTCGGTGTGTGTGTGTGTGTTGTCGGTGTGTGTGTGTGTGTGTGTGTGTTGTCGGTGTGTATGTGTGTGTGTTGTCAGTGTGTGTGTGTGTGTGTTGTCAGTGTGTGTGTGTTGTCGGTGTGTGTGTGTGTGTGTGTGTGTGTTGTCGGTGTGTGTGTGTGTGTTGTCGGTGTGTGTGTGTGTGTTGTCGGTGTGTATGTGTGTGTGTTGTCAGTGTGTGTGTGTGTGTGTGTTGTCGGTGTGTGTGTGTGTGTTGTCGGTGTGTGTGTGTGTGTGTGTGTGTTGTCGGTGTGTATGTGTGTGTGTTGTCAGTGTGTGTGTGTGTGTGTGTGTTGTCAGTGTGTGTGTGTTTATGTTTTGTCGGTGTGTGTGTGTGTGTGTTGTCGGTGTGTGTGTGTGATGTCGGTGTGTGTGTGTGTTGTCGGTGTGTGTGTGTGTGTTGGCGGTGTGTGTGTGTGTTGTCGGTGTGTGTGTGTGTGTTGTCGGTGTGTATGTGTGTGTGTTGTCGGTGTGTGTGTGTGTGTGTTGTCGGTGTGTGTGTGTTGTGTGTGTGTCGGTGTGTGTGTGTTGTCGGTGTGTGTGTGTGTGTGTGTGTTGTCGGTGTGTGTGTGTGTGTGTTGTCGGTGTGTGTGTGTGTGTTGTCGGTGTGTATGTGTGTGTGTTGTCAGTGTGTGTGTGTGTGTGTTGTCGGTGTGTGTGTGTTTATGTGTTGTCAGTGTGTGTGTGTGTGTGTTGTCGGTGTGTGTGTGTGTGTGTGTTGTCGGTGTGTGTGTGTGTTGTCGGTGTGTGTGTGTGTGTTGTCGGTGTGTGTGTGTGTGTGTTGTCGGTGTGTATGGGTGTGTGTTGTCAGTGTGTGTGTGTGTGTTGTCGGTGTGTGTGTGTGTGTTGTCGGTGTGTGTGTGTGTGTGTGTGTGTTGTCGGTGTGTATGTGTGTGTGTTGTCAGTGTGTGTGTGTGTGTGTTGTCAGTGTGTGTGTGTTGTCGGTGTGTGTGTGTGTGTGTGTGTGTGTTGTCGGTGTGTGTGTGTGTGTTGTCGGTGTGTGTGTGTGTGTTGTCGGTGTGTATGTGTGTGTGTTGTCAGTGTGTGTGTGTGTGTGTGTGTTGTCGGTGTGTGTGTGTGTGTTGTCGGTGTGTGTGTGTGTGTGTGTGTGTTGTCGGTGTGTATGTGTGTGTGTTGTCAGTGTGTGTGTGTGTGTGTGTGTTGTCAGTGTGTGTGTGTTTATGTTTTGTCGGTGTGTGTGTGTGTGTGTTGTCGGTGTGTGTGTGTGATGTCGGTGTGTGTGTGTGTTGTCGGTGTGTGTGTGTGTGTTGGCGGTGTGTGTGTGTGTTGTCGGTTTGTGTGTGTGTGTGTGTGTTGTCGGTGTGTGTGTGTTGTCGGTGTGTGTGTGTGTTGTCGGTGTGTGTGTGTGTGTTGTGTGTGTGTGTTGTCGGTGTGTGTGTGTGTGTGTGTTGTCGGTGTGTGTGTGTTGTCGGTGTGTGTGTGTGTTGTCGGTGTGTGTGTGTGTGTTGTCGGTGTGTATGTGTGTGTGTTGTCAGTGTGTGTGTGTGTGTGTGTGTTGTCGGTGTGTGTGTGTTTATGTGTTGTCAGTGTGTGTGTGTGTGTGTTGTCGGTGTGTGTGTGTGTGTGTTGTCGGTGTGTGTGTGTGTTGTCGGTGTGTGTGTGTGTGTTGTCGGTGTGTGTGTGTGTGTGTTGTCGGTGTGTATGTGTGTGTGTTGTCAGTGTGTGTGTGTGTGTTGTCCGTGTGTGTGTGTGTGTTGTCGGTGTGTGTGTGTGTGTGTGTGTGTTGTCGGTGTGTATGTGTGTGTGTTGTCAGTGTGTGTGTGTGTGTGTTGTCAGTGTGTGTGTGTGTTGTCGGTGTGTGTGTGTGTGTGTGTGTGTGTGTGTTGTCGGTGTGTGTGTGTGTGTTGTCGGTGTGTGTGTGTGTGTTGTCGGTGTGTATGTGTGTGTGTGTGTTGTCGGTGTGTGTGTGTGTGTGTGTTGTCGGTGTGTGTGTGTGTGTTGTCGGTGTGTGTGTGTGTGTGTGTGTTGTCGGTGTGTATGTGTGTGTGTTGTCAGTGTGTGTGTGTGTGTGTTGTCAGTGTGTGTGTGTTTATGTTTTGTCGGTGTGTGTGTGTGTGTGTGTGTCGGTGTGTGTGTGTGTGTGTGATGTCGGTGTGTGTGTGTGTTGTCGGTGTGTGTGTGTGTGTGTGTTGGCGGTGTGTGTGTGTGTTGTCGGTTTGTGTGTGTGTGTGTGTGTTGTCGGTGTGTGTGTGTGTGTTGTCGGTGTGTGTGTGTGTTGTCGGTGTGTGTGTGTGTGTTGTGTGTGTGTGTTGTCGGTGTGTGTGTGTGTGTGTGTTGTCGGTGTGTGTGTGTTGTCGGTGTGTGTGTGTGTTGTCGGTGTGTGTGTGTGTGTTGTCGGTGTGTGTGTGTGTGTGTGTGTGTTGTCGGTGTGTATGTGTGTGTGTTGTCAGTGTGTGTGTGTGTGTGTTGTCAGTGTGTGTGTGTTGTCGGTGTGTGTGTGTGTGTGTGTGTGTGTTGTCGGTGTGTGTGTGTGTGTTGTCGGTGTGTGTGTGTGTGTTGTCGGTGTGTATGTGTGTGTGTTGTCAGTGTGTGTGTGTGTGTGTGTTGTCGGTGTGTGTGTGTGTGTTGTCGGTGTGTGTGTGTGTGTGTGTGTGTTGTCGGTGTGTATGTGTGTGTGTTGTCAGTGTGTGTGTGTGTGTGTGTTGTCAGTGTGTGTGTGTTTATGTTTTGTCGGGGGTGTGTGTGTGTTGTCGGTGTGTGTGTGTGATGTCGGTGTGTGTGTGTGTTGTCGGTGTGTGTGTGTGTGTTGGCGGTGTGTGTGTGTGTTGTCGGTTTGTGTGTGTGTGTGTGTGTTGTCGGTGTGTGTGTGTGTGTTGTCGGTGTGTGTGTGTTTATGTGTTGTCAGTGTGTGTGTGTGTGTGTTGTCGGTGTGTGTGTGTGTGTGTGTTGTCGGTGTGTGTGTGTGTGTGTTGTCGGTGTGTATGTGTGTGTGTTGTCAGTGTGTGTGTGTGTGTTGTCGGTGTGTGTGTGTGTGTTGTCGGTGTGTGTGTGTGTGTGTGTGTGTTGTCGGTGTGTATGTGTGTGTGTTGTCAGTGTGTGTGTGTGTGTGTTGTCAGTGTGTGTGTGTGTTGTCGGTGTGTGTGTGTGTGTGTGTGTTGTCGGTGTGTGTGTGTGTGTTGTCGGTGTGTGTGTGTGTGTTGTCGGTGTGTATGTGTGTGTGTTGTCAGTGTGTGTGTGTGTGTGTGTTGTCGGTGTGTGTGTGTGTGTTGTCGGTGTGTGTGTGTGTGTGTGTGTGTTGTCGGTGTGTATGTGTGTGTGTTGTCAGTGTGTGTGTGTGTGTGTTGTCAGTGTGTGTGTGTTTATGTTTTGTCGGTGTGTGTGTGTGTGTGTTGTCGGTGTGTGTGTGTGTGTTGGCGGTGTGTGTGTGTGTTGTCGGTTTGTGTGTGTGTGTGTGTGTTGTCGGTGTGTGTGTGTGTGTTGTCGGTGTGTGTGTGTGTTGTCGGTGTGTGTGTGTGTGTTGTGTGTGTGTGTTGTCGGTTTGTGTGTGTGTGTGTGTGTTGTCGGTGTGTGTGTGTGTGTTGTCGGTGTGTGTGTGTGTGTGTTGTCGGTGTGTGTGTGTTGTGTGTGTGTGTCGGTGTGTGTGTGTTGTCGGTGTGTGTGTGTGTGTGTGTTGTCGGTGTGTGTGTGTGTGTGTTGTCGGTGTGTGTGTGTTGTGTGTGTGTGTCGGTGTGTGTGTGTTGTCGGTGTGTGTGTGTGTGTGTGTTGTCGGTGTGTGTGTGTGTGTTGTCAGTGTGTGTGTGTGTGTGTTGTCGGTGTGTGTGTGTGTGTGTTGTCGGTGTGTGTGTGTGTGTGTTGTCGGTGTGTATGTGTGTGTGTTGTCAGTGTGTGTGTGTGTGTGTGTTGTCAGTGTGTGTGTGTTTATGTTTTGTCGGTGTGTGTGTGTGTTGTCGGTGTGTGTGTGTGTGTGTGTTGTCGGTGTGTGTGTGTGTTGTCGGTGTGTGTGTGTGTGTTGTCGGTGTGTGTGTGTGTGTGTTGTCGGTTTGTGTGTGTGTGTGTGTGTTGTCGGTGTGTGTGTGTGTGTTGTCGGTGTGTGTGTGTGTTGTCGGTGTGTGTGTGTGTGTTGTGTGTGTGTGTTGTCGGTGTGTGTGTGTGTGTGTGTTGTCGGTGTGTGTGTGTTGTCGGTGTGTGTGTTGTCGGTGTGTGTGTGTGTGTTGTCGGTGTGTGTGTGTGTTGTCGGTTTGTGTGTGTGTGTGTGTGTGTTGTCGGTGTGTGTGTGTGTGTTGTCGGTGTGTGTGTGTGTGTGTTGTCGGTGTGTGTGTGTTGTGTGTGTGTGTTGGTGTGTGTGTGTTGTCGGTGTGTGTGTGTGTGTGTGTTGTCGGTGTGTGTGTGTGTGTGTTGTCGGTGTGTGTGTGTGTGTGTGTGTGTGTGTGTGTGTGTGTGTGTGTGTGTGTGTGTGTGTGTTGTCGGTGTGTGTGTGTGTGTTGTCGGTGTGTGTGTGTGTGTTGTGTGTGTGTGTCGGTGTGTGTGTGTTGTCGGTGTGTGTGTGTGTGTTGTCGGTGTGTGTGTGTGTGTGTTGTCGGTGTGTGTGTGTGTGTTGTCAGTGTGTGTGTGTGTGTGTTGTCGGTGTGTGTGTGTGTGTTGTCGGTGTGTGTGTGTGTTGTCGGTGTGTGTGTGTGTGTTGTGTGTGTGTGTTGTCGGTGTGTGTGTGTGTGTTGTCGGTGTGTGTGTGTGTGTTGTGTGTGTGTGTTGTCGGTGTGTGTGTGTGTGTGTGTTGTCGGTGTGTGTGTGTTGTCGGTGTGTGTGTGTGTTGTCGGTGTGTGTGTGTGTGTTGTCGGTGTGTGTGTGTGTTGTCGGTTTGTGTGTGTGTGTGTTGTCGGTGTGTGTGTGTGTGTTGTCGGTGTGTGTGTGTGTGTGTTGTCGGTGTGTGTGTGTTGTGTGTGTGTGTCGGTGTGTGTGTGTTGTCGGTGTGTGTGTGTGTGTGTTGTCGGTGTGTGTGTGTGTGTGTTGTCGGTGTGTGTGTGTGTGTGTTGTCGGTGTGTGTGTGTGTGTTGTCTGTGTGTGTGTGTGTGTTGTCGGTGTGTGTGTGTGTGTGTGTGTGTGTTGTCGGTGTGTGTGTGTGTGTGTGTTGTCGGTGTGTGTGTGTGTGTGTTGTCGGTGTGTGTGTGTGTGTGTTGTCGGTGTGTGTGTGTGTTGTCGGTGTGTGTGTGTGTGTTGTCGGTGTGTGTGTGTGTGTGTTGTCGGTGTGTGTGTGTGTGTGTGTTGTCGGTGTGTGTGTGTGTGTTGTCGGTGTGTGTGTGTGTGTTGTCGGTGTGTGTGTGTGTGTTGTCGGTGTGTATGTGTGTGTGTTGTCAGTGTGTGTGTGTGTGTGTTGTCGGTGTGTGTGTGTTTATGTGTTGTCGGTGTGTGTGTGTGTTGTCGGTGTGTGTGTGTGTGTGTGTTGTCGGTGTGTGTGTGTGTTGTCGGTGTGTGTGTGTGTGTGTTGTCGGTGTGTGTGTGTGTGTGTGTTGTCGGTTTGTGTGTGTGTGTGTGTGTGTTGTCGGTGTGTGTCTGTGTGTTGTCGGTGTGTTTGTGTGTGTGTTGTCGGTGTGTGTGTGTTGTGTGTGTGTGTCGGTGTGTGTGTGTTGTCGGTGTGTGTGTGTGTGTGTTGTCGGTGTGTGTGTGTGTGTGTTGTCGGTGTGTGTGTGTGTGTTGTCAGTGTGTGTGTGTGTGTGTGTTGTCGGTGTGTGTGTGTGTGTGTGTGTTGTCAGTGTGTGTGTGTGTGTGTGTTGTCGGTGTGTGTGTGTGTGTGTTGTCGGTGTGTGTGTGTGTGTGTGTGTGTGTGTGTTGTCGGTGTGTGTGTGTTGTCGGTGTGTGTGTGTGTTGTCGGTGTGTGTGTGTGTGTTGTCGGTGTGTGTGTGTGTGTGTGTTGTCGGTGTGTGTGTGTGTGTTGTCGGTGTGTGTGTGTGTGTTGTCGGTGTATGTGTGTGTGTTGTCGGTGTGTATGTGTGTGTGTTGTCAGTGTGTGTGTGTGTGTGTGTTGTCGGTGTGTGTGTGTGTTGTCGGTGTGTGTGTGTGTGTTGTCGGTGTGTGTGTGTGTGTGTGTTGTCGGTTTGTGTGTGTGTGTGTGTGTGTGTTGTCGGTGTGTGTCTGTGTGTTGTCGGTGTGTTTGTGTGTGTGTTGTCGGTGTGTGTGTGTTGTGTGTGTGTGTCGGTGTGTGTGTGTTGTCAGTGTGTGTGTGTGTGTGTGTTGTCGGTGTGTGTGTGTGTGTGTGTGTTGTCAGTGTGTGTGTGTGTGTGTGGTGTCGGTGTGTGTGTGTGTGTGTTGTCGGTGTGTGTGTGTGTGTGTGTGTGTGTGTGTTGTCGGTGTGTGTGTGTTGTCGGTGTGTTTGTGTGTGTGTTGTCGGTGTGTGTGTGTGTGTTGTCGGTGTGTGTGTGTGTGTGTGTTGTCGGTGTGTGTGTGTGTGTTGTCGGTGTGTGTGTGTGTGTGTGTTGTCGGTGTGTGTGTGTGTGTGTTGTCGGTGTGTGTGTGTGTGTTGTCGGTGTGTGTGTGTGTGTTGTCGGTGTGTGTGTGTGTGTGTGTTGTCGGTGTGTGTGTGTGTGTTGTCGGTGTGTGTGTGTGTGTGTGTTGTCGGTGTGTGTGTGTGTGTGTGTTGTCGGTGTCTGTGTGTGTGTTGTCGGTGTGTATGTGTGTTGTCGGTGTGTGTGTGTGTGTGTTGTCGTTGTGTGTGTGTGTGTGTGTTGTCGGTGTGTGTTTGTGTGTTGTCGGTGTGTGTGTGTGTGTGTTGTCGGTGTGTGTGTGTGTGTGTTGTGTGTGTGTGTGTGTGTTGTCGGTGTGTGTGTGTGTTGTCAGTGTGTGTGTGTGTGTGTTGTCGGTGTGTGTGTGTTGTCGGTGTGTGTGTGTGTGTGTGTGTGTTGTCGGTGTGTGTGTGTGTGTTGTCGGTGTGTGTGTGTGTGTGTTGTCGGTGTGTGTGTGTGTGTGTGTTGTCGGTGTGTGTGTGTGTGTTGTCGGTGTGTGTGTGTGTGTTGTCGGTGTGTGTGTGTGTGTTGTCGATGTGTATGTGTGTGTGTTGTCAGTGTGTGTGTGTGTGTGTTGTCGGTGTGTGTGTGTTTATGTGTTGTCGGTGTGTGTGTGTGTGTGTTGTCGGTGTGTGTGTGTGTGTGTTGTCGGTGTGTGTGTGTGTTGTCGGTGTGTGTGTGTGTGTTGTCGGTGTGTGTGTGTGTGTGTGTTGTCGGTTTGTGTGTGTGTGTGTGTGTGTGTGTGTTGTCGGTGTGTGTCTGTGTGTTGTCGGTGTGTTTGTGTGTGTGTTGTCGGTGTGTGTGTGTTGTGTGTGTGTGTCGGTGTGTGTGTGTTGTCGGTGTGTGTGTGTGTGTGTTGTCGGTGTGTGTGTGTGTGTGTTGTCGGTGTGTGTGTGTGTGTGTTGTCAGTGTGTGTGTGTGTGTGTGTTGTCGGTGTGTGTGTGTGTGTGTGTGTGTTGTCAGTGTATGTGTGTGTGTGTGTTGTCGGTGTGTGTGTGTGTGTTGTCGGTGTGTGTGTGTGTGTTTGTGTGTGTGTGTGTGTGTGTGTGTGTGTGTTGTCGGTGTGTGTGTGTTGTCGGTGTGTGTGTGTGTTGTCGGTGTGTGTGTGTGTGTTGTCGGTGTGTGTGTGTGTGTGTGTTGTCGGTGTGTGTGTGTGTGTGTGTTGTCGGTGTGTGTGTGTGTGTTGTCGGTGTGTGTGTGTGTGTTGTCGGTGTATGTGTGTGTGTTGTCGGTGTGTATGTGTGTGTGTTGTCAGTGTGTGTGTGTGTGTGTTGTCGGTGTGTGTGTGTGTGTTGTCGGTGTGTGTGTGTGTGTGTTGTCGGTGTGTGTGTGTGTGTGTGTTGTCGGTGTGTGTGTGTGTTGTCGGTGTGTGTGTGTGTGTTGTCGGTGTGTGTGTGTGTTGTCAGTCTGTGTGTGTGTGTGTTGTCGGTGTGTGTGTGTGTGTTGTCGGTGTCTGTGTGTGTTGTCGGTGTGTTTGTGTGTGTTGTGTGTGTGTGTTGTCGGTGTGTGTGTGTTGTCGGTGTGTGTGTGTTGTCGGTGTGTGTGTGTGTGTGTTGTCGGTGTGTGTGTGTGTGTGTTGTCGGTGTGTGTGTGTGTGTTGTGTGTGTGTGTTGTCGGTGTGTGTGTGTGTGTTGTCGATGTGTGTGTGTGTGTGTTGTCGGTGTGTGTGTGTGTGTGTTGTGTGTGTGTGTGTTGTCGGTGTGTGTGTGTGTGTTGTTGGTGTGTGTTTGTGTGTGTTGTGTGTGTGTGTGTTGTCGGTGTGTGTGTGTGTGTGTGTTGTCGGTGTGTGTGTGTGTGTGTTGTCGGTGTGTGTGTGTGTGTGTTGTCGATGTGTGTGTGTGTGTGTGTGTTGTCGGTGTGTGTGTGTGTTGTCGGTGTGTGTGTGTGTGTGTGTTGTCGGTGTCTGTGTGTGTGTTGTCGGTGTGTGTGTGTGTTGTCGGTGTGTGTGTGTGTGTGTTGTCGTTGTGTGTGTGTGTGTGTGTTGTCGGTGTGTGTTTGTGTGTTGTCGGTGTGTGTGTGTTGTCGGTGTGTGTGTGTGTGTGTTGTGTGTGTGTGTGTGTGTTGTCGGTGTGTGTGTGTGTTGTCAGTGTGTGTGTGTGTGTGTTGTCGGTGTGTGTGTGTTGTCGGTGTGTGTGTGTGTGTGTGTGTGTGTTGTCGGTGTGTGTGTGTGTGTGTGTGTGTGTGTGTGTTGTGTGTGTGTGTGTGTGTTGTCGGTGTGTGTGTGTGTTGTCAGTGTGTGTGTGTGTGTGTTGTCGGTGTGTGTGTGTTGTCGGTGTGTGTGTGTGTGTGTGTTGTCGGTGTGTGTTTGTGTGTTGTCGGTGTGTGTGTGTGTGTGTTGTCGGTGTTTGTGTGTGTGTTGTGTGTGTGTGTGTGTGTTGTCGGTGTGTGTGTGTGTTGTCAGTGTGTGTGTGTGTGTGTTGTCGGTGTGTGTGTGTTGTCGGTGTGTGTGTGTGTGTGTGTGTGTGTTGTCGGTGTGTGTGTGTGTGTGTGTGTGTTGTCGGTGTGTGTGTGTGTGTGTGTTGCTGGTGTGTGTGTGTGTGTGTTGTTGGTGTGTGTGTGTGTGTGTTGTCGGTGTGTGTGTGTGTGTGTTGTCGGTGTGTGTGTGTGTGTGTTGTCGGTGTGTGTGTGTTGTGTGTGTGTGTTGTCGGTGTGTGTGTGTGTGTTGTCGATGTGTGTGTGTGTGTGTTGTCGGTGTGTGTGTGTGTGTGTTGTGTGTGTGTGTGTTGTCGGTGTGTGTGTGTGTGTTGTTGGTGTGTGTGTGTGTGTGTTGTGTGTGTGTGTGTTGTCGGTGTGTGTGTGTGTGTGTGTTGTCGGTGTGTGTGTGTGTGTGTTGTCGGTGTGTGTGTGTGTGTGTTGTCGATGTGTGTGTGTGTGTGTGTTGTCGGTGTGTGTGTATGTTGTCGGTGTGTGTGTGTGTGTGTGTTGTCGGTGTCTGTGTGTGTGTTGTCGGTGTGTGTGTGTGTTGTCGGTGTGTGTGTGTGTGTGTTGTTGTTGTGTGTGTGTGTGTGTGTTGTCGGTGTGTGTTTGTGTGTTGTCGGTGTGTGTGTGTGTGTGTTGTCGGTGTGTGTGTGTGTGTGTTGTGTGTGTGTGTGTGTGTGTTGTCGGTGTGTGTGTGTGTTGTCAGTGTGTGTGTGTGTGTGTTGTCGGTGTGTGTGTGTTGTCGGTGTGTGTGTGTGTGTGTGTGTGTGTGTGTTGTCGGTGTGTGTGTGTGTGTGTGTGTGTGTGTTGTGTGTGTGTGTGTGTGTTGTCGGTGTGTGTGTGTGTTGTCAGTGTGTGTGTGTGTGTGTTGTCGGTGTGTGTGTGTTGTCGGTGTGTGTGTGTGTGTGTTGTCGGTGTGTGTGTGTGTTGTCGGTGTGTGTGTGTGTTGTCAGTGTGTGTGTGTGTGTGTTGTCGGTGTGTGTGTGTTTATGTGTTGTCTGTGTGTGTGTGTGTGTGTGTTGTCGGTGTGTGTGTGTGTGTGTGTTGTCGGTGTGTGTGTGTTTTGTCGGTGTGTGTGTGTGTGTGTGTGTGTTGTCGGTGTGTGTGTGTGTTGTCGGTGTGTGTGTGTGTGTGTTGTCGGTGTGTGTGTGTTGTGTGTGTGTGTGTTGTCGGTGTGTGTGTGTTGTTGGTGTGTGTGTGTGTGTGTGTGTGTTGTCGGTGTGTGTGTGTGTTGTCGGTGTGTGTGTGTGTGTGTTGTCGGTGTGTGTGTGTGTGTTGTGTGTGTGTGTGTTGTCGGTGTGTGTGTTGTCGGTGTGTGTGTGTGTGTGTGTGTGTGTTGTCGGTGTGTGTGTGTGTGTGTTGTCGGTGTGTGTGTGTGTGTGTGTTGTCGGTGTGTGTGTGTGTGTCTAGTCAGTGTGTGTGTGTGTGTGTTGTCGGTGTGTGTGTGTGTGTGTGTGTGTTGTCGTTGTGTGTGTGTTGTCGGTGTGTGTATGTGTGTTGTCGGTGTGTGTGTGTGTTGTCGGTGTGTGTGTGTGTGTGTTGCTGGTGTGTGTGTGTGTGTTGTCGGTGTGTGTGTGTGTGTTGTCGGTGTGTGTGTGTGTGTGTGTGTTGTCGGTGTGTGTGTGTGTGTGTGTGTTGTCGGTGTGTGTGTGTGTGTGTTGTCGGTGTGTGTGTGTGTGTGTGGTCGTTGTGTGTGTGTCTGTTGTCGGTGTGTGAGTGTGTGTTGTCGGTGTGTGTGTGTGTGTGTTGTCGGTGTGTGTGTGTGTTGTCGGTGTGTGTGTGTGTGTTGTGTGTGTGTGTGTGTGTTGTCGGTGTGTGTGTGTGTGCTGTCGGTGTGTGTGTGTGTGTGTGTGTGTTGTCGGTGTGTGTGTGTGTGTTGTCGGTGTGTGTGTGTGTCTGTTGTCGGTGTGTGTGTGTGTGTGTTGCTGGTGTGTGTGTGTGTGTTGTCGGTGTGTGTGTGTGTGTTGTCGGTGTGTGTGTGTGTGTTGTCGGTGTGTGTGTGTGTGTTGTCGGTGTGTGTGTGTGTGTGTTGTCGGTGTGTGTGTGTGTGTGTGGTCGTTGTGTGTGTGTCTGTTGTCGGTGTGTGAGTGTGTGTTGTCGGTGTGTGTGTGTGTGTTGTCGGTGTGTGTGTGTGTCTGTTGTCGGTGTGTGTGTGTGTGTGTTGCTGGTGTGTGTGTGTGTGTTGTCGGTGTGTGTGTGTGTGTTGTCGGTGTGTGTGTGTGTGTTGTCGGTGTGTGTGTGTGTGTTGTCGGTGTGTGTGTGTGTGTGTTGTCGGTGTGTGTGTGTGTGTGTGGTCGTTGTGTGTGTGTCTGTTGTCGGTGTGTGAGTGTGTGTTGTCGGTGTGTGTGTGTGTGTGTTGTCAGTGTGTGTGTGTGTGTGTGTTGTCGGTGTGTGTGTGTGTGTTGTGGGTGTGTGTGTGTGTGTGTTGTCGGTGTGTGTGTGTGTGTTGCTGGTGTTTGTTTGTGTGTGTGTTGTCGGTGTGTGTGTGTGTGTGTTGTCGGTGTGTGTGTGTGTGTGTGTGTGTGTGCGTGTTGTCGGTGTGTGTGTGTGTGTGTTGTCGGTGTGTTTGTGTGTGTTGTCGGTGTGTGTGTGTGTGTTGTTGGTGTGTGTGTGTGTGTTGTCGGTGTGTGTGTGTGTTGCTGGTGTTTGTTTGTGTGTGTGTTGTCGGTGTGTGTGTGTGTGTGTGTGTTGTCGGTGTGTGTGTGTGTGTGTGTGTGTGTGTGTGTGTGTGTGTTGTCGGTGTGTGTGTGTGTTGTCGGTGTGTGTGTGTGTGTTGTCGGTGTGTGTGTGTGTGTTGTCGTTGTGTTTGTGTGTGTGTGTTGTCGTTGTGTGTGTGTGTGTGTTGTCGGTGTGTGTGTGTGTGTTGTGTGTGTGTGTGTTGTCAGTGTGTGTGTGTTGTCGGTGTGTGTGTGTGTGTGTTGTCGGTGTGTGTGTGTGTGTGTGTGTTGTCAGTGTGTGTGTGTGTGTGTTGTTGGTGTGTGTGTGTGTGTGTGTTGTCGGTGTGTGTGTGTGTGTTGTCGGTGTGTGTGTGTGTGTTGTCGGTGTGTGTGTGTGTAGTCGGTGTGTGTGTGTGTGTGTGTGTGTGTGTGTGTGTTGTCGGTGTGTGTGTGTGTGTGTTGTCGGTGTGTGTGTGTGTGTGTGTGTGTTGTCGTTGTGTGTGTGTTGTCGGTGTGTGTATGTGTGTTGTCGGTGTGTGTGTGTGTTGTCGGTGTGTGTGTGTGTGTGTTGCTGGTGTGTGTGTGTGTGTTGTCGGTGTGTGTGTGTGTGTTGTCGGTGTGTGTGTGTGTGTGTGTGTTGTCGGTGTGTGTGTGTGTGTGTGTGTTGTCGGTGTGTGTGTGTGTGTGTTGTCGGTGTGTGTGTGTGTGTGTGGTCGTTGTGTGTGTGTCTGTTGTCGGTGTGTGAGTGTGTGTTGTCGGTGTGTGTGTGTGTGTGTTGTCGGTGTGTGTGTGTGTTGTCGGTGTGTGTGTGTGTGTTGTGTGTGTGTGTGTGTGTTGTCGGTGTGTGTGTGTGTGCTGTCGGTGTGTGTGTGTGTGTGTGTGTGTTGTCGGTGTGTGTGTGTGTGTTGTCGGTGTGTGTGTGTGTCTGTTGTCGGTGTGTGTGTGTGTGTGTTGCTGGTGTGTGTGTGTGTGTTGTCGGTGTGTGTGTGTGTGTTGTCGGTGTGTGTGTGTGTGTTGTCGGTGTGTGTGTGTGTGTTGTCGGTGTGTGTGTGTGTGTGTTGTCGGTGTGTGTGTGTGTGTGTGGTCGTTGTGTGTGTGTCTGTTGTCGGTGTGTGAGTGTGTGTTGTCGGTGTGTGTGTGTGTGTTGTCGGTGTGTGTGTGTGTCTGTTGTCGGTGTGTGTGTGTGTGTGTTGCTGGTGTGTGTGTGTGTGTTGTCGGTGTGTGTGTGTGTGTTGTCGGTGTGTGTGTGTGTGTTGTCGGTGTGTGTGTGTGTGTTGTCGGTGTGTGTGTGTGTGTGTTGTCGGTGTGTGTGTGTGTGTGTGGTCGTTGTGTGTGTGTCTGTTGTCGGTGTGTGAGTGTGTGTTGTCGGTGTGTGTGTGTGTGTGTTGTCGGTGTGTGTGTGTGTTGTCGGTGTGTGTGTGTGTGTTGTGTGTGTGTGTGTGTGTTGTCGGTGTGTGTGTGTGTGTGTGCTGTCGGTGTGTGTGTGTGTGTGTGTGTGTTGTCTGTGTGTGTGTGTTGTCGGTGTGTGTGTGTGTGTGTGTTTTCGGTGTGTGTGTGTGTGTGTGTTGTCGGTGTGTGTGTGTTGTCAGTGTGTGTCTGTGTGTTATCGGTGTGTGTGTGTGTGTGTGTGTGTTGTCGGTGTGTGTGTGTGTGTGTTGTCAGTGTGTGTGTGTGTGTGTGTTGTCGGTGTGTGTGTGTGTGTTGTGGGTGTGTGTGTGTGTGTGTTGTCGGTGTGTGTGTGTGTGTTGCTGGTGTTTGTTTGTGTGTGTGTTGTCGGTGTGTGTGTGTGTGTGTTGTCGGTGTGTGTGTGTGTGTGTGTGTGTGTGCGTGTTGTCGGTGTGTGTGTGTGTGTGTTGTCGGTGTGTTTGTGTGTGTTGTCGGTGTGTGTGTGTGTGTTGTTGGTGTGTGTGTGTGTGTTGTCGGTGTGTGTGTGTGTTGCTGGTGTTTGTTTGTGTGTGTGTTGTCGGTGTGTGTGTGTGTGTGTGTGTTGTCGGTGTGTGTGTGTGTGTGTGTGTGTGTGTGTGTGTGTGTGTGTTGTCGGTGTGTGTGTGTGTTGTCGGTGTGTGTGTGTGTGTTGTCGGTGTGTGTGTGTGTGTTGTCGTTGTGTTTGTGTGTGTGTGTTGTCGTTGTGTGTGTGTGTGTGTTGTCGGTGTGTGTGTGTGTGTTGTGTGTGTGTGTGTTGTCAGTGTGTGTGTGTTGTCGGTGTGTGTGTGTGTGTGTTGTCGGTGTGTGTGTGTGTGTGTGTGTTGTCAGTGTGTGTGTGTGTGTGTTGTTGGTGTGTGTGTGTGTGTGTGTTGTCGGTGTGTGTGTGTGTGTTGTCGGTGTGTGTGTGTGTGTTGTCGGTGTGTGTGTGTGTAGTCGGTGTGTGTGTGTGTGTGTGTGTGTGTGTGTGTGTTGTCGGTGTGTGTGTGTGTGTGTGTTGTCGGTGTGTGTGTGTGTGTGTGTGTGTGTGTGTGTGTATTGTCGGTGTGTGTGTGTGTTGTCGATGTGTGTGTGTTGTGTGTGTGTGTGTGTGTGTGTTGTCGGTGTGTGTGTGTGTGTTGTCGGTGTGTGTGTGTGTGTTGTCGGTGTGTGTGTGTGTGTTGTGTGTGTGTTGTCGGTGTGTGTGTGTGTGTGTGTGTGTGTGTTGTCAGTGTGTGTGTGTGTGTGTGTGTGTGTTGTCGGTGTGTGTGTGTGTGTGTGTGTGTGTTGTCGGTGTGTGTGTGTGTGTGTGTTGCCGGTGTGTGTGTGTGTGTTGTCGGTGTGTGTGTGTTGTCGGTGTGTGTGTGTGTGTGTGTTGTCGGTGTGTGTGTGTGTGTGTTGTCGGTGTGTGAGTGTGTGTGTGTTGTCGGTGTGTGTGTGTGTGTTGTCGGTGTGTGTGTGTGTGTGTTGTCGGTGTGTGTGTAGTCTGGGTGTGTGTGTGTGTGTGTGTGTGTGTGTTGTCGGTGTGTGTGTGTTGTTGGTGTGTGTGTGTGTGTGTGTGTGTTGTCGGTGTGTGTGTGTGTTGTCGGTGTGTGTGTGTTGTGTGTGTGTGTGTTGTCGGTGTGTGTGTGTGTTGTCGGTGTGTGTGTGTGTGTTGTCGGTGTGTGTGTGTGTGTTGTGTGTGTGTGTGTTGTGTGTGTGTGTGTTGTCGGTGTGTGTGTGTGTGTGTGTGTTGTCGGTGTGTGTGTTGTCGGTGTGTGTGTGTGTGTTGTCGGTGTGTGTGTGTGTGTGTGTTGTCGGTGTGTGTGTGTGTGTCTTGTCAGTGTGTGTGTGTGTGTGTTGTCGGTGTGTGTGTGTGTGTGTGTGTGTGTTGTCGTTGTGTGTGTGTTGTCGGTGTGTGTATGTGTGTTGTCGGTGTGTGTGTGTGTTGTCGGTGTGTGTGTGTGTGTGTTTTGCCTGTGTGTGTGTGTGTGTTGTCGGTGTGTGTGTGTGTGTGTGTGTGTGTTGTCGGTGTGTGTGTGTGTTGTCGGTGTGTGTGTGTGTGTGTTGTCGGTGTGTGTGTGTGTGTGTGTTCGTTGTGTGTGTGTCTGTTGTCGGTGTGTGAGTGTGTGTTGTCGGTGTGTGTGTGTGTGTGTTGTCGGTGTGTGTGTGTGTTGTCGGTGTGTGTGTGTGTGTTGTGTGTGTGTGTGTGTGTTGTCGGTGTGTGTGTGTGTGTGTGCTGTCGGTGTGTGTGTGTGTGTGTGTGTGTGTTGTCTGTGTGTGTGTGTTGTCGGTGTGTGTGTGTGTGTGTGTTGTCGGTGTGTGTGTGTTGTCAGTGTGTGTCTGTGTGTTATCGGTGTGTGTGTGTGTGTGTGTGTTGTCGGTGTGTGTGTGTGTCTGTGTTGTCGGTGTGTGTGTGTGTGTGTTGTCGGTGTGTGTGTTGTCTGTGTGTGTGTGTGTGTGTGTTGTCTGTGTGTGTGTGTGTGTGTGTGTGTGTGTTGTCGGTGTGTGTGTGTGTGTGTGTGTGTTGTCAGTGTGTGTATGTGTGTGTTGTCAGTGTGTGTGTGTGTGTGTGTTGTCGGTGTGTGTGTGTGTGTGTTGTCGGTGTGTGTGTGTGTTGTCGGTGTGTGTGTGTGTTTGTTGTCGGTGTGTGTGTGTGTGTGTGTTGTCGGTGTGTGTGTGTGTGTGTGTTGTCGGTGTGTGTGTGTGTGTTGTCGGTGTGTGTGTGTGTGTGTGTGTGTTGTCGGTGTGTGTGTGTGTGTGTTGTCAGTGTGTGTGTGTGTGTGTTGTCGGTGTGTGTGTGTTTATGTGTTGTCTGTGTGTGTGTGTGTGTTGTCGGTGTGTGTGTGTGTGTGTGTTGTCGGTGTGTGTGTGTTTTGTCGGTGTGTGTGTGTGTGTGTTGTCGGTGTGTGTGTGTGTGTGTTTTCGGTGTGTGTGTGTGTGTTGTGTGTGTGTGTGTTGTCGGTGTGTGTGTGTGTGTGTGTGTGTTGTCGGTGTGTGTGTGTGTGTGTGGTGTCGGTGTGTGTGTGTTGTCGGTGTGTGTGTGTGTGTTGTCGGTGTGTGTGTGTGTGTGTGTTGTCGGTGTGTGTGTGAGTGTGTGTGTGTGTGTGTGTGTGTGTTGTCGGTGTGTGTGTGTGTTGTCGGTGTGTGTGTGTTGTGTGTGTGTGTGTGTGTTGTCGATGTGTGTGTGTGTGTTGTCGGTGTGTGTGTGTGTGTTGTCGGTGTGTGTGTGTGTGATGTCGGTGTGTTTGTGTGTGTGTGTTGTCGTTGTGTGTGTGTGTGTGTTGTCGTTGTGTGTGTGTGTGTTGTGTGTGTGTGTGTTGTCGGTGTGTGTGTGTGTGTGTTGTCGGTGTGTGTGTGTGTGTGTTGTCGGTGTGTGTGTGTGTTGTCGGTGTGTGTGTGTGTGTGTGTGTTGTCGGTGTGTGTGTGTGTGTTGTCGGTGTGTGTGTGTGTGTGTTGTCGGTGTGTGTGTGTGTAGTCTGGGTGTGTGTGTGTGTGTGTGTGTGTGTGTTGTCGGTGTGTGTGTGTTGTTGGTGTGTGTGTGTGTGTGTGTGTGTTGTCGGTGTGTGTGTGTGTTGTCGGTGTGTGTGTGTTGTGTGTTGTCGGTGTGTGTGTGTGTTGTCGGTGTGTGTGTGTGTGTGTTGTCGGTGTGTGTGTGTGTGTTGTGTGTGTGTGTATTGTCGGTGTGTGTGTTGTCGGTGTGTGTGTGTGTGTGTGTGTGTGTGTTGTCGGTGTGTGTGTGTTGTCGGTGTGTGTCTGTGTGTTGTCGGTGTGTGTGTGTGTGTGTGTTGTCGGTGTGTGTGTGTGTGTCTTGTCAGTGTGTGTGTGTGTGTGTTGTCGGTGTGTGTGTGTGTGTGTGTTTGTTGTCGTTGTGTGTGTGTTGTCGGTGTGTGTATGTGTGTTGTCGGTGTGTGTGTGTGTTGTCGGTGTGTGTGTGTGTGTGTTGCTGGTGTGTGTGTGTGTTGTCGGTGTGTGTGTGTGTGTTGTCGGTGTGTGTGTGTGTGTGTGTGTGTGTTGTCGGTGTGTGTGTGTGTGTGTGTGTTGCCGGTGTGTGTGTGTGTGTGTTGTCGGTGTGTGTGTGTGTGTGTGGTCGTTGTGTGTGTCTGTTGTCGGTGTGTGATTGTGTGTTGTCGGTGTGTGTGTGTGTGTGTTGTCGGTGTGTGTGTGTGTTGTCGGTGTGTGTGTGTGTGTTGTGTGTGTGTGTGTTTGTTGTCGGTGTGTGTGTGTGTGTGTGCTGTCGGTGTGTGTGTTTGTGTGTGTTGTCTGTGTGTGTGTGTTGTCGGTGTGTGTGTGTGTGTGTGTTGTCGGTGTGTGTGTGTGTGTGTGTTGCCGGTGTGTGTGTGTGTGTTGTCGGTGTGTGTGTGTTGTCGGTGTGTGTGTGTGTGTGTGTTGTCGGTGTGTGTGTGTGTGTGTTGTCGGTGTGTGAGTGTGTGTGTGTTGTCGGTGTGTGTGTGTGTGTTGTCGGTGTGTGTGTGTGTGTGTTGTCGGTGTGTGTGTAGTCTGGGTGTGTGTGTGTGTGTGTGTGTGTGTGTGTGTTGTCGGTGTGTGTGTGTTGTTGGTGTGTGTGTGTGTGTGTGTGTGTTGTCGGTGTGTGTGTGTGTTGTCGGTGTGTGTGTGTTGTGTGTGTGTGTGTTGTCGGTGTGTGTGTGTGTTGTCGGTGTGTGTGTGTGTGTTGTCGGTGTGTGTGTGTGTGTTGTGTGTGTGTGTGTTGTCGGTGTGTGTGTTGTCGGTGTGTGTGTGTGTGTGTGTGTGTGTTGTCGGTGTGTGTGTTGTCGGTGTGTGTGTGTGTGTTGTCGGTGTGTGTGTGTGTGTGTGTTGTCGGTGTGTGTGTGTGTGTCTTGTCAGTGTGTGTGTGTGTGTGTTGTCGGTGTGTGTGTGTGTGTGTGTGTGTGTTGTCGTTGTGTGTGTGTTGTCGGTGTGTGTATGTGTGTTGTCGGTGTGTGTGTGTGTGTGTTGTCGGTGTGTGTGTGTGTTTTGCCTGTGTGTGTGTGTGTGTTGTCGGTGTGTGTGTGTGTGTGTGTGTGTTGTCGGTGTGTGTGTGTGTTGTCGGTGTGTGTGTGTGTGTGTTGTCGGTGTGTGTGTGTGTGTGTGTGGTCGTTGTGTGTGTGTCTGTTGTCGGTGTGTGAGTGTGTGTTGTCGGTGTGTGTGTGTGTGTGTTGTCGGTGTGTGTGTGTGTTGTCGGTGTGTGTGTGTGTGTTGTGTGTGTGTGTGTGTGTTGTCGGTGTGTGTGTGTGTGTGTGCTGTCGGTGTGTGTGTGTGTGTGTGTGTGTGTTGTCTGTGTGTGTGTGTTGTCGGTGTGTGTGTGTGTGTGTGTTGTCGGTGTGTGTGTGTGTGTGTGTTGTCGGTGTGTGTGTGTGTGTTGTCAGTGTGTGTCTGTGTGTTATCGGTGTGTGTGTGTGTGTGTGTTGTCGGTGTGTGTGTGTGTCTGTGTTGTCGGTGTGTGTGTGTGTGTGTTGTCGGTGTGTGTGTTGTCTGTGTGTGTGTGTGTGTGTGTGTTGTCAGTGTGTGTGTGTGTGTGTGTGTTGTCGGTGTGTGTGTGTGTGTGTGTGTGTTGTCAGTGTGTGTATGTGTGTGTTGTCAGTGTGTGTGTGTGTGTGTGTTGTCGGTGTGTGTGTGTGTGTGTGTTGTCGGTGTGTGTGTGTGTTGTCGGTGTGTGTGTGTGTTTGTTGTCGGTGTGTGTGTGTGTGTGTGTTGTCGGTGTGTGTGTGTGTGTGTGTTGTCGGTGTGTGTGTGTGTGTTGTCGGTGTGTGTGTGTGTGTGTGTGTGTTGTCGGTGTCTGTGTGTGTGTGTTGTCAGTGTGTGTGTGTGTGTGTTGTCGGTGTGTGTGTGTTTATGTGTTGTCTGTGTGTGTGTGTGTGTGTTGTCGGTGTGTGTGTGTGTGTGTGTTGTCGGTGTGTGTGTGTTTTGTCGGTGTGTGTGTGTGTGTGTGTGTGTTGTCGGTGTGTGTGTGTGTGTGTTTTCGGTGTGTGTGTGTGTGTTGTGTGTGTGTGTGTTGTCGGTGTGTGTGTGTGTGTGTGTGTGTGTTGTCGGTGTGTGTGTGTGTGTGTGGTGTCGGTGTGTGTGTGTTGTCGGTGTGTGTGTGTGTGTTGTCGGTGTGTGTGTGTGTGTGTGTTGTCGGTGTGTGTGTGAGTGTGTGTGTGTGTGTGTGTGTGTTGTCGGTGTGTGTGTGTGTTGTCGGTGTGTGTGTGTTGTGTGTGTGTGTGTGTGTTGTCGATGTGTGTGTGTGTGTTGTCTGTGTGTGTGTGTGTGTGTTGTCAGTGTGTGTGTGTGTGTGTTGTCGGTGTGTGTGTGTGTGTGTGTGTGTTGTCAGTGTGTGTATGTGTGTGTTGTCTGTGTGTGTGTGTGTGTGTTGTCGGTGTGTGTGTGTGTGTGTTGTCGGTGTGTGTGTGTGTTGTCGGTGTGTGTGTGTGTGTGTTGTCAGTGTGTGTGTGTGTGTGTTGTCGGTGTGTGTGTGTTTATGTGTTGTCTGTGTGTGTGTGTGTGTGTGTTGTCGGTGTGTGTGTGTGTGTGTGTTGTCGGTGTGTGTGTGTTTTGTCGGTGTGTGTGTGTGTGTGTGTGTGTTGTCGGTGTGTGTGTGTTGTCGGTGTGTGTGTGTGTGTGTTGTCGGTGTGTGTGTGTGTGTTGTGTGTGTGTGTGTTGTCGGTGTGTGTGTGTTGTTGGTGTGTGTGTGTGTGTGTGTGTGTGTTGTCGGTGTGTGTGTGTGTTGTCGGTGTGTGTGTGTTGTGTGTGTGTGTGTTGTCGGTGTGTGTGTGTGTTGTCGGTGTGTGTGTGTGTGTGTTGTCGGTGTGTGTGTGTGTGTTGTGTGTGTGTGTGTTGTCGGTGTGTGTGTTGTCGGTGTGTGTGTGTGTGTGTGTGTGTGTTGTCGGTGTGTGTGTGTGTGTTGTCGGTGTGTGTGTGTGTGTGTGTTGTCGGTGTGTGTGTGTGTCTTGTCAGTGTGTGTGTGTGTGTGTTGTCGGTGTGTGTGTGTGTGTGTGTGTGTTGTCGTTGTGTGTGTGTTGACGGTGTGTGTATGTGTGTTGTCGGTGTGTGTGTGTGTTGTCGGTGTGTGTGTGTGTGTGTTGCTGGTGTGTGTGTGTGTGTTGTCGGTGTGTGTGTGTGTGTTGTCGGTGTGTGTGTGTGTGTGTGTGTTGTCGGTGTGTGTGTGTGTGTGTGTGTGTTGTCGGTGTGTGTGTGTGTGTGTTGTCGGTGTGTGTGTGTGTGTGTGGTCGTTGTGTGTGTGTCTGTTGTCGGTGTGTGAGTGTGTGTTGTCGGTGTGTGTGTGTGTGTGTTGTCGGTGTGTGTGTGTGTTGTCGGTGTGTGTGTGTGTGTTGTGTGTGTGTGTGTGTGTTGTCGGTGTGTGTGTGTGTGCTGTCGGTGTGTGTGTGTGTGTGTGTTGTCGGTGTGTGTGTGTGTGTTGTCGGTGTGTGTGTGTGTCTGTTGTCGGTGTGTGTGTGTGTAGTCTGGGTGTGTGTGTGTGTGTGTGTGTGTGTTGTCGGTGTGTGTGTGTTGTTGGTGTGTGTGTGTGTGTGTGTGTGTTGTCGGTGTGTGTGTGTGTTGTCGGTGTGTGTGTGTTGTGTGTGTGTGTGTTGTCGGTGTGTGTGTGTGTTGTCGGTGTGTGTGTGTGTGTGTTGTCGGTGTGTGTGTGTGTGTTGTGTGTGTGTGTGTTGTCGGTGTGTGTGTTGTCGGTGTGTGTGTGTGTGTGTGTGTGTGTTGTCGGTGTGTGTGTGTTGTCGGTGTGTGTGTGTGTGTTGTCGGTGTGTGTGTGTGTGTGTGTTGTCGGTGTGTGTGTGTGTGTCTTGTCAGTGTGTGTGTGTGTGTGTTGTCGGTGTGTGTGTTTGTGTGTGTGTGTTGTCGTTGTGTGTGTGTTGTCGGTGTGTGTATGTGTGTTGTCGGTGTGTGTGTGTGTTGTCGGTGTGTGTGTGTGTGTGTTGCTGGTGTGTGTGTGTGTGTTGTCGGTGTGTGTGTGTGTGTTGTCGGTGTGAGTGTGTGTGTGTGTGTGTGTTGTCGGTGTGTGTGTGTGTGTGTGTGTTGTCGGTGTGTGTGTGTGTGTGTTGTCGGTGTGTGTGTGTGTGTGTGGTCGTTGTGTGTGTGTCTGTTGTCGGTGTGTGAGTGTGTGTTGTCGGTGTGTGTGTGTGTTGTCGGTGTGTGTGTGTGTGATGTCGGTGTGTTTGTGTGTGTGTGTTGTCGTTGTGTGTGTGTGTGTGTTGTCGGTGTGTGTGTGTGTGTGTGTGTGGTGGTGTCGGTGTGTGTGTGTGGGTGTCGGTGTGTGTGTGTGTGTGTTGTCGGGGGGGGGTCGGGTGTGTGTGTGTGTGTGTTGTCGGTGTGTGTGTGTGTGTGTCGGGTGTGTGTGTGTGTGTGTCGGTGTGTGTGTGTGTGTCGGGTGTGTGTGTGTGTGTGTGGTGTGTCGGTGGGGGTGTGGTGTGTGTGTGTGTGTGGGTGTGTCGGGGGTGTGTGTTGTCGGTGTGTGTGTGTTGTGTGTTGTCGGTGTGTGTGTGTGTTGTCGGTGTGTGTGTGTGTGTGTTGTCGGTGTGTGTGTGTGTGTTGTGTGTGTGTGTATTGTCGGTGTGTGTGTTGTCGGTGTGTGTGTGTGTGTGTGTGTGTGTTGTCGGTGTGTGTGTGTTGTAGGTGTGTGTGTGTGTGTTGTCGGTGTGTGTGTGTGTGTGTGTTGTCGGTGTGTGTGTGTGTGTCTTGTCAGTGTGTGTGTGTGTGTGTTGTCGGTGTGTGTGTGTGTGTGTGTTTGTTGTCGTTGTGTGTGTGTTGTCGGTGTGTGTATGTGTGTTGTCGGTGTGTGTGTGTGTTGTCGGTGTGTGTGTGTGTGTGTTGCTGGTGTGTGTGTGTGTTGTCGGTGTGTGTGTGTGTGTTGTCGGTGTGTGTGTGTGTGTGTGTGTGTTGTCGGTGTGTGTGTGTGTGTGTGTGTTGCCGGTGTGTGTGTGTGTGTGTTGTCGGTGTGTGTGTGTGTGTGTGGTCGTTGTGTGTGTCTGTTGTCGGTGTGTGATTGTGTGTTGTCGGTGTGTGTGTGTGTGTGTTGTCGGTGTGTGTGTGTGTTGTCGGTGTGTGTGTGTGTGTTGTGTGTGTGTGTGTTTGTTGTCGGTGTGTGTGTGTGTGTGTGCTGTCGGTGTGTGTGTTTGTGTGTGTTGTCTGTGTGTGTGTGTTGTCGGTGTGTGTGTGTGTGTGTGTTGTCGGTGTGTGTGTGTGTGTGTGTTGCCGGTGTGTGTGTGTGTGTTGTCGGTGTGTGTGTGTTGTCGGTGTGTGTGTGTGTGTGTGTTGTCGGTGTGTGTGTGTGTGTGTTGTCGGTGTGTGAGTGTGTGTGTGTTGTCGGTGTGTGTGTGTGTTGTCGGTGTGTGTGTGTGTGTGTTGTCGGTGTGTGTGTAGTCTGGGTGTGTGTGTGTGTGTGTGTGTGTGTGTTGTCGGTGTGTGTGTGTGTGTGTTTTCGGTGTGTGTGTGTGTGTTGTGTGTGTGTGTGTTGTCGGTGTGTGTGTGTGTGTGTGTGTGTTGTCGGTGTGTGTGTGTGTGTGTGGTGTCGGTGTGTGTGTGTTGTCGGTGTGTGTGTGTGTGTTGTCGGTGTGTGTGTGTGTGTGTGTTGTCGGTGTGTGTGTGAGTGTGTGTGTGTGTGTGTGTGTTGTCGGTGTGTGTGTGTGTTGTCGGTGTGTGTGTGTTGTGTGTGTGTGTGTGTGTTGTCGATGTGTGTGTGTGTGTTGTCTGTGTGTGTGTGTGTGTGTTGTCAGTGTGTGTGTGTGTGTGTTGTCGGTGTGTGTGTGTGTGTGTGTTGTCAGTGTGTGTATGTGTGTGTTGTCTGTGTGTGTGTGTGTGTGTGTTGTCGGTGTGTGTGTGTGTGTGTTGTCGGTGTGTGTGTGTGTTGTCGGTGTGTGTGTGTGTGTGTTGTCAGTGTGTGTGTGTGTGTGTTGTCGGTGTGTGTGTGTTTATGTGTTGTCTGTGTGTGTGTGTGTGTGTGTTGTCGGTGTGTGTGTGTGTGTGTGTTGTCGGTGTGTGTGTGTGTGTGTGTGTGTGTGTGTGTGTGTGTGTTGTCGGTGTGTGTGTGTGTTGTCGGTGTGTGTGTGTGTGTTGTCGGTGTGTGTGTGTGTGTTGTCGTTGTGTTTGTGTGTGTGTGTTGTCGTTGTGTGTGTGTGTGTGTTGTCGGTGTGTGTGTGTGTGTTGTGTGTGTGTGTGTTGTCAGTGTGTGTGTGTTGTCGGTGTGTGTGTGTGTGTGTTGTCGGTGTGTGTGTGTGTGTGTGTGTTGTCAGTGTGTGTGTGTGTGTGTTGTTGGTGTGTGTGTGTGTGTGTGTTGTCGGTGTGTGTGTGTGTGTTGTCGGTGTGTGTGTGTGTGTTGTCGGTGTGTGTGTGTGTAGTCGGTGTGTGTGTGTGTGTGTGTGTGTGTGTGTGTGTGTGTTGTCGGTGTGTGTGTGTGTGTGTGTTGTCGGTGTGTGTGTGTGTGTGTGTGTGTGTGTGTGTGTATTGTCGGTGTGTGTGTGTGTTGTCGATGTGTGTGTGTTGTGTGTGTGTGTGTGTGTGTTGTCGGTGTGTGTGTGTGTGTTGTCGGTGTGTGTGTGTGTGTTGTCGGTGTGTGTGTGTGTGTTGTGTGTGTGTTGTCGGTGTGTGTGTGTGTGTGTGTGTGTGTGTGTTGTCAGTGTGTGTGTGTGTGTGTGTGTGTGTGTGTTGTCGGTGTGTGTGTGTGTGTGTGTGTGTGTTGTCGGTGTGTGTGTGTGTGTGTGTTGCCGGTGTGTGTGTGTGTGTTGTCGGTGTGTGTGTGTTGTCGGTGTGTGTGTGTGTGTGTGTTGTCGGTGTGTGTGTGTGTGTGTTGTCGGTGTGTGAGTGTGTGTGTGTTGTCGGTGTGTGTGTGTGTGTTGTCGGTGTGTGTGTGTGTGTGTTGTCGGTGTGTGTGTAGTCTGGGTGTGTGTGTGTGTGTGTGTGTGTGTGTGTGTTGTCGGTGTGTGTGTGTTGTTGGTGTGTGTGTGTGTGTGTGTGTGTTGTCGGTGTGTGTGTGTGTTGTCGGTGTGTGTGTGTTGTGTGTGTGTGTGTTGTCGGTGTGTGTGTGTGTTGTCGGTGTGTGTGTGTGTGTTGTCGGTGTGTGTGTGTGTGTTGTGTGTGTGTGTGTTGTGTGTGTGTGTGTTGTCGGTGTGTGTGTGTGTGTGTGTGTTGTCGGTGTGTGTGTTGTCGGTGTGTGTGTGTGTGTTGTCGGTGTGTGTGTGTGTGTGTGTTGTCGGTGTGTGTGTGTGTGTCTTGTCAGTGTGTGTGTGTGTGTGTTGTCGGTGTGTGTGTGTGTGTGTGTGTGTGTTGTCGTTGTGTGTGTGTTGTCGGTGTGTGTATGTGTGTTGTCGGTGTGTGTGTGTGTTGTCGGTGTGTGTGTGTGTGTGTTTTGCCTGTGTGTGTGTGTGTGTTGTCGGTGTGTGTGTGTGTGTGTGTGTGTGTTGTCGGTGTGTGTGTGTGTTGTCGGTGTGTGTGTGTGTGTGTTGTCGGTGTGTGTGTGTGTGTGTGTTCGTTGTGTGTGTGTCTGTTGTCGGTGTGTGAGTGTGTGTTGTCGGTGTGTGTGTGTGTGTGTGTTGTCGGTGTGTGTGTGTGTTGTCGGTGTGTGTGTGTGTGTTGTGTGTGTGTGTGTGTGTTGTCGGTGTGTGTGTGTGTGTGTGCTGTCGGTGTGTGTGTGTGTGTGTGTGTGTGTTGTCTGTGTGTGTGTGTGTGTGTGTTGTCGGTGTGTGTGTGTTGTCAGTGTGTGTCTGTGTGTTATCGGTGTGTGTGTGTGTGTGTGTGTTGTCGGTGTGTGTGTGTGTCTGTGTTGTCGGTGTGTGTGTGTGTGTGTTGTCGGTGTGTGTGTTGTCTGTGTGTGTGTGTGTGTGTGTTGTCAGTGTGTGTGTGTGTGTGTGTGTGTGTTGTCGGTGTGTGTGTGTGTGTGTGTGTGTTGTCAGTGTGTGTATGTGTGTGTTGTCAGTGTGTGTGTGTGTGTGTGTTGTCGGTGTGTGTATGTGTGTGTTGTCAGTGTGTGTGTGTGTGTGTCTTGTCAGTGTGTGTGTGTGTGTGTTGTCGGTGTGTGTGTGTGTGTGTGTTTGTTGTCGTTGTGTGTGTGTTGTCGGTGTGTGTATGTGTGTTGTCGGTGTGTGTGTGTGTTGTCGGTGTGTGTGTGTGTGTGTTGCTGGTGTGTGTGTGTGTTGTCGGTGTGTGTGTGTGTGTTGTCGGTGTGTGTGTGTGTGTGTGTGTGTTGTCGGTGTGTGTGTGTGTGTGTGTGTTGCCGGTGTGTGTGTGTGTGTGTTGTCGGTGTGTGTGTGTGTGTGTGGTCGTTGTGTGTGTCTGTTGTCGGTGTGTGATTGTGTGTTGTCGGTGTGTGTGTGTGTGTGTTGTCGGTGTGTGTGTGTGTTGTCGGTGTGTGTGTGTGTGTTGTGTGTGTGTGTGTTTGTTGTCGGTGTGTGTGTGTGTGTGTGCTGTCGGTGTGTGTGTTTGTGTGTGTTGTCTGTGTGTGTGTGTTGTCGGTGTGTGTGTGTGTGTGTGTTGTCGGTGTGTGTGTGTGTGTGTGTTGCCGGTGTGTGTGTGTGTGTTGTCGGTGTGTGTGTGTTGTCGGTGTGTGTGTGTGTGTGTGTTGTCGGTGTGTGTGTGTGTGTGTTGTCGGTGTGTGAGTGTGTGTGTGTTGTCGGTGTGTGTGTGTGTTGTCGGTGTGTGTGTGTGTGTGTTGTCGGTGTGTGTGTAGTCTGGGTGTGTGTGTGTGTGTGTGTGTGTGTGTTGTCGGTGTGTGTGTGTGTGTGTTTTCGGTGTGTGTGTGTGTGTGTGTGTGTGTGTGTGTTGTCGGTGTGTGTGTGTGTGTGTGTGTGTTGTCGGTGTGTGTGTGTGTGTGTGGTGTCGGTGTGTGTGTGTTGTCGGTGTGTGTGTGTGTGTTGTCGGTGTGTGTGTGTGTGTGTGTTGTCGGTGTGTGTGTGAGTGTGTGTGTGTGTGTGTGTGTTGTCGGTGTGTGTGTGTGTTGTCGGTGTGTGTGTGTTGTGTGTGTGTGTGTGTGTTGTCGATGTGTGTGTGTGTGTTGTCTGTGTGTGTGTGTGTGTGTTGTCAGTGTGTGTGTGTGTGTGTTGTCGGTGTGTGTGTGTGTGTGTGTTGTCAGTGTGTGTATGTGTGTGTTGTCTGTGTGTGTGTGTGTGTGTGTTGTCGGTGTGTGTGTGTGTGTGTTGTCGGTGTGTGTGTGTGTTGTCGGTGTGTGTGTGTGTGTGTTGTCAGTGTGTGTGTGTGTGTGTTGTCGGTGTGTGTGTGTTTATGTGTTGTCTGTGTGTGTGTGTGTGTGTGTTGTCGGTGTGTGTGTGTGTGTGTGTTGTCGGTGTGTGTGTGTGTGTGTGTGTGTGTGTGTGTGTGTGTGTTGTCGGTGTGTGTGTGTGTTGTCGGTGTGTGTGTGTGTGTTGTCGGTGTGTGTGTGTGTGTTGTCGTTGTGTTTGTGTGTGTGTGTTGTCGTTGTGTGTGTGTGTGTGTTGTCGGTGTGTGTGTGTGTGTTGTGTGTGTGTGTGTTGTCAGTGTGTGTGTGTTGTCGGTGTGTGTGTGTGTGTGTTGTCGGTGTGTGTGTGTGTGTGTGTGTTGTCAGTGTGTGTGTGTGTGTGTTGTTGGTGTGTGTGTGTGTGTGTGTTGTCGGTGTGTGTGTGTGTGTTGTCGGTGTGTGTGTGTGTGTTGTCGGTGTGTGTGTGTGTAGTCGGTGTGTGTGTGTGTGTGTGTGTGTGTGTGTGTGTGTGTTGTCGGTGTGTGTGTGTGTGTGTGTTGTCGGTGTGTGTGTGTGTGTGTGTGTGTGTGTGTGTGTATTGTCGGTGTGTGTGTGTGTTGTCGATGTGTGTGTGTTGTGTGTGTGTGTGTGTGTGTTGTCGGTGTGTGTGTGTGTGTTGTCGGTGTGTGTGTGTGTGTTGTCGGTGTGTGTGTGTGTGTTGTGTGTGTGTTGTCGGTGTGTGTGTGTGTGTGTGTGTGTGTGTGTTGTCAGTGTGTGTGTGTGTGTGTGTGTGTGTGTGTTGTCGGTGTGTGTGTGTGTGTGTGTGTGTGTTGTCGGTGTGTGTGTGTGTGTGTGTTGCCGGTGTGTGTGTGTGTGTTGTCGGTGTGTGTGTGTTGTCGGTGTGTGTGTGTGTGTGTGTTGTCGGTGTGTGTGTGTGTGTGTTGTCGGTGTGTGAGTGTGTGTGTGTTGTCGGTGTGTGTGTGTGTGTTGTCGGTGTGTGTGTGTGTGTGTTGTCGGTGTGTGTGTAGTCTGGGTGTGTGTGTGTGTGTGTGTGTGTGTGTGTGTTGTCGGTGTGTGTGTGTTGTTGGTGTGTGTGTGTGTGTGTGTGTGTTGTCGGTGTGTGTGTGTGTTGTCGGTGTGTGTGTGTTGTGTGTGTGTGTGTTGTCGGTGTGTGTGTGTGTTGTCGGTGTGTGTGTGTGTGTTGTCGGTGTGTGTGTGTGTGTTGTGTGTGTGTGTGTTGTGTGTGTGTGTGTTGTCGGTGTGTGTGTGTGTGTGTGTGTTGTCGGTGTGTGTGTTGTCGGTGTGTGTGTGTGTGTTGTCGGTGTGTGTGTGTGTGTGTGTTGTCGGTGTGTGTGTGTGTGTCTTGTCAGTGTGTGTGTGTGTGTGTTGTCGGTGTGTGTGTGTGTGTGTGTGTGTGTTGTCGTTGTGTGTGTGTTGTCGGTGTGTGTATGTGTGTTGTCGGTGTGTGTGTGTGTTGTCGGTGTGTGTGTGTGTGTGTTTTGCCTGTGTGTGTGTGTGTGTTGTCGGTGTGTGTGTGTGTTGTCGGTGTGTGTGTGTGTGTGTTGTCGGTGTGTGTGTGTGTGTGTGTTCGTTGTGTGTGTGTCTGTTGTCGGTGTGTGAGTGTGTGTTGTCGGTGTGTGTGTGTGTGTGTTGTCGGTGTGTGTGTGTGTTGTCGGTGTGTGTGTGTGTGTTGTGTGTGTGTGTGTGTGTTGTCGGTGTGTGTGTGTGTGTGTGCTGTCGGTGTGTGTGTGTGTGTGTGTGTGTGTTGTCTGTGTGTGTGTGTGTGTGTGTTGTCGGTGTGTGTGTGTTGTCAGTGTGTGTCTGTGTGTTATCGGTGTGTGTGTGTGTGTGTGTGTTGTCGGTGTGTGTGTGTGTCTGTGTTGTCGGTGTGTGTGTGTGTGTGTTGTCGGTGTGTGTGTTGTCTGTGTGTGTGTGTGTGTGTGTTGTCAGTGTGTGTGTGTGTGTGTGTGTGTGTTGTCGGTGTGTGTGTGTGTGTGTGTGTGTTGTCAGTGTGTGTATGTGTGTGTTGTCAGTGTGTGTGTGTGTGTGTGTTGTCGGTGTGTGTGTGTGTGTGTTGTCGGTGTGTGTGTGTGTTGTCGGTGTGTGTGTGTGTTTGTTGTCGGTGTGTGTGTGTGTGTGTGTTGTCGGTGTGTGTGTGTGTGTGTGTTGTCGGTGTGTGTGTGTGTGTTGTCGGTGTGTGTGTGTGTGTGTGTGTGTTGTCGGTGTGTGTGTGTGTGTGTTGTCAGTGTGTGTGTGTGTGTGTTGTCGGTGTGTGTGTGTTTATGTGTTGTCTGTGTGTGTGTGTGTGTTGTCGGTGTGTGTGTGTGTGTGTGTTGTCGGTGTGTGTGTGTTTTGTCGGTGTGTGTGTGTGTGTGTTGTCGGTGTGTGTGTGTGTGTGTTTTCGGTGTGTGTGTGTGTGTTGTGTGTGTGTGTGTTGTCGGTGTGTGTGTGTGTGTGTGTGTGTTGTCGGTGTGTGTGTGTGTGTGTGGTGTCGGTGTGTGTGTGTTGTCGGTGTGTGTGTGTGTGTTGTCGGTGTGTGTGTGTGTGTGTGTTGTCGGTGTGTGTGTGAGTGTGTGTGTGTGTGTGTGTGTGTGTTGTCGGTGTGTGTGTGTGTTGTCGGTGTGTGTGTGTTGTGTGTGTGTGTGTGTGTTGTCGATGTGTGTGTGTGTGTTGTCGGTGTGTGTGTGTGTGTTGTCGGTGTGTGTGTGTGTGATGTCGGTGTGTTTGTGTGTGTGTGTTGTCGTTGTGTGTGTGTGTGTGTTGTCGTTGTGTGTGTGTGTGTTGTGTGTGTGTGTGTTGTCGGTGTGTGTGTGTGTGTGTTGTCGGTGTGTGTGTGTGTGTGTTGTCGGTGTGTGTGTGTGTTGTCGGTGTGTGTGTGTGTGTGTGTGTTGTCGGTGTGTGTGTGTGTGTTGTCGGTGTGTGTGTGTGTGTGTTGTCGGTGTGTGTGTGTGTAGTCTGGGTGTGTGTGTGTGTGTGTGTGTGTGTGTTGTCGGTGTGTGTGTGTTGTTGGTGTGTGTGTGTGTGTGTGTGTGTTGTCGGTGTGTGTGTGTGTTGTCGGTGTGTGTGTGTTGTGTGTTGTCGGTGTGTGTGTGTGTTGTCGGTGTGTGTGTGTGTGTGTTGTCGGTGTGTGTGTGTGTGTTGTGTGTGTGTGTATTGTCGGTGTGTGTGTTGTCGGTGTGTGTGTGTGTGTGTGTGTGTGTGTTGTCGGTGTGTGTGTGTTGTCGGTGTGTGTGTGTGTGTTGTCGGTGTGTGTGTGTGTGTGTGTTGTCGGTGTGTGTGTGTGTGTCTTGTCAGTGTGTGTGTGTGTGTGTTGTCGGTGTGTGTGTGTGTGTGTGTTTGTTGTCGTTGTGTGTGTGTTGTCGGTGTGTGTATGTGTGTTGTCGGTGTGTGTGTGTGTTGTCGGTGTGTGTGTGTGTGTGTTGCTGGTGTGTGTGTGTGTTGTCGGTGTGTGTGTGTGTGTTGTCGGTGTGTGTGTGTGTGTGTGTGTGTTGTCGGTGTGTGTGTGTGTGTGTGTGTGTTGCCGGTGTGTGTGTGTGTGTGTTGTCGGTGTGTGTGTGTGTGTGTGGTCGTTGTGTGTGTCTGTTGTCGGTGTGTGATTGTGTGTTGTCGGTGTGTGTGTGTGTGTGTTGTCGGTGTGTGTGTGTGTTGTCGGTGTGTGTGTGTGTGTTGTGTGTGTGTGTGTTTGTTGTCGGTGTGTGTGTGTGTGTGTGCTGTCGGTGTGTGTGTTTGTGTGTGTTGTCTGTGTGTGTGTGTTGTCGGTGTGTGTGTGTGTGTGTGTTGTCGGTGTGTGTGTGTGTGTGTGTTGCCGGTGTGTGTGTGTGTGTTGTCGGTGTGTGTGTGTTGTCGGTGTGTGTGTGTGTGTGTGTTGTCGGTGTGTGTGTGTGTGTGTTGTCGGTGTGTGAGTGTGTGTGTGTTGTCGGTGTGTGTGTGTGTGTTGTCGGTGTGTGTGTGTGTGTGTTGTCGGTGTGTGTGTAGTCTGGGTGTGTGTGTGTGTGTGTGTGTGTGTGTGTGTTGTCGGTGTGTGTGTGTTGTTGGTGTGTGTGTGTGTGTGTGTGTGTTGTCGGTGTGTGTGTGTGTTGTCGGTGTGTGTGTGTTGTGTGTGTGTGTGTTGTCGGTGTGTGTGTGTGTTGTCGGTGTGTGTGTGTGTGTTGTCGGTGTGTGTGTGTGTGTTGTGTGTGTGTGTGTTGTCGGTGTGTGTGTTGTCGGTGTGTGTGTGTGTGTGTGTGTGTGTTGTCGGTGTGTGTGTTGTCGGTGTGTGTGTGTGTGTTGTCGGTGTGTGTGTGTGTGTGTGTTGTCGGTGTGTGTGTGTGTGTCTTGTCAGTGTGTGTGTGTGTGTGTTGTCGGTGTGTGTGTGTGTGTGTGTGTGTGTTGTCGTTGTGTGTGTGTTGTCGGTGTGTGTATGTGTGTTGTCGGTGTGTGTGTGTGTGTGTTGTCGGTGTGTGTGTGTGTTTTGCCTGTGTGTGTGTGTGTGTTGTCGGTGTGTGTGTGTGTGTGTGTGTGTTGTCGGTGTGTGTGTGTGTTGTCGGTGTGTGTGTGTGTGTGTTGTCGGTGTGTGTGTGTGTGTGTGGTCGTTGTGTGTGTGTCTGTTGTCGGTGTGTGAGTGTGTGTTGTCGGTGTGTGTGTGTGTGTGTTGTCGGTGTGTGTGTGTGTTGTCGGTGTGTGTGTGTGTGTTGTGTGTGTGTGTGTGTGTTGTCGGTGTGTGTGTGTGTGTGTGCTGTCGGTGTGTGTGTGTGTGTGTGTGTGTGTTGTCTGTGTGTGTGTGTTGTCGGTGTGTGTGTGTGTGTGTGTTGTCGGTGTGTGTGTGTGTGTGTGTTGTCGGTGTGTGTGTGTGTGTTGTCAGTGTGTGTCTGTGTGTTATCGGTGTGTGTGTGTGTGTGTGTGTTGTCGGTGTGTGTGTGTGTCTGTGTTGTCGGTGTGTGTGTGTGTGTGTTGTCGGTGTGTGTGTTGTCTGTGTGTGTGTGTGTGTGTGTGTTGTCAGTATGTGTGTGTGTGTGTGTGTTGTCGGTGTGTGTGTGTGTGTGTGTGTGTGTTGTCAGTGTGTGTATGTGTGTGTTGTCAGTGTGTGTGTGTGTGTGTGTTGTCGGTGTGTGTGTGTGTGTGTGTTGTCGGTGTGTGTGTGTGTTGTCGGTGTGTGTGTGTGTTTGTTGTCGGTGTGTGTGTGTGTGTGTGTTGTCGGTGTGTGTGTGTGTGTGTGTTGTCGGTGTGTGTGTGTGTGTTGTCGGTGTGTGTGTGTGTGTGTGTGTGTTGTCGGTGTCTGTGTGTGTGTGTTGTCAGTGTGTGTGTGTGTGTGTTGTCGGTGTGTGTGTGTTTATGTGTTGTCTGTGTGTGTGTGTGTGTGTTGTCGGTGTGTGTGTGTGTGTGTGTGTTGTCGGTGTGTGTGTGTTTTGTCGGTGTGTGTGTGTGTGTGTGTGTGTTGTCGGTGTGTGTGTGTGTGTGTTTTCGGTGTGTGTGTGTGTGTTGTGTGTGTGTGTGTTGTCGGTGTGTGTGTGTGTGTGTGTGTGTGTTGTCGGTGTGTGTGTGTGTGTGTGGTGTCGGTGTGTGTGTGTTGTCGGTGTGTGTGTGTGTGTTGTCGGTGTGTGTGTGTGTGTGTGTTGTCGGTGTGTGTGTGAGTGTGTGTGTGTGTGTGTGTTGTCGGTGTGTGTGTGTGTTGTCGGTGTGTGTGTGTTGTGTGTGTGTGTGTGTTGTCGATGTGTGTGTGTGTGTTGTCTGTGTGTGTGTGTGTGTGTTGTCAGTGTGTGTGTGTGTGTGTTGTCGGTGTGTGTGTGTGTGTGTGTGTGTTGTCAGTGTGTGTATGTGTGTGTTGTCTGTGTGTGTGTGTGTGTGTTGTCGGTGTGTGTGTGTGTGTGTTGTCGGTGTGTGTGTGTGTTGTCGGTGTGTGTGTGTGTGTGTTGTCAGTGTGTGTGTGTGTGTGTTGTCGGTGTGTGTGTGTTTATGTGTTGTCTGTGTGTGTGTGTGTGTGTGTTGTCGGTGTGTGTGTGTGTGTGTTGTCGGTGTGTGTGTGTTTTGTCGGTGTGTGTGTGTGTGTGTGTGTTGTCGGTGTGTGTGTGTTGTCGGTGTGTGTGTGTGTGTGTTGTCGGTGTGTGTGTGTGTGTTGTGTGTGTGTGTGTTGTCGGTGTGTGTGTGTTGTTGGTGTGTGTGTGTGTGTGTGTGTGTGTTGTCGGTGTGTGTGTGTGTTGTCGGTGTGTGTGTGTTGTGTGTGTGTGTGTTGTCGGTGTGTGTGTGTGTTGTCGGTGTGTGTGTGTGTGTGTTGTCGGTGTGTGTGTGTGTGTTGTGTGTGTGTGTGTTGTCGGTGTGTGTGTTGTCGGTGTGTGTGTGTGTGTGTGTGTGTTGTCGGTGTGTGTGTGTGTGTTGTCGGTGTGTGTGTGTGTGTGTGTTGTCGGTGTGTGTGTGTGTCTTGTCAGTGTGTGTGTGTGTGTGTTGTCGGTGTGTGTGTGTGTGTGTGTGTGTTGTCGTTGTGTGTGTGTTGACGGTGTGTGTATGTGTGTTGTCGGTGTGTGTGTGTGTTGTCGGTGTGTGTGTGTGTGTGTTGCTGGTGTGTGTGTGTGTGTTGTCGGTGTGTGTGTGTGTGTTGTCGGTGTGTGTGTGTGTGTGTGTGTTGTCGGTGTGTGTGTGTGTGTGTGTGTGTTGTCGGTGTGTGTGTGTGTGTGTTGTCGGTGTGTGTGTGTGTGTGTGGTCGTTGTGTGTGTGTCTGTTGTCGGTGTGTGAGTGTGTGTTGTCGGTGTGTGTGTGTGTGTGTTGTCGGTGTGTGTGTGTGTTGTCGGTGTGTGTGTGTGTGTTGTGTGTGTGTGTGTGTTGTCGGTGTGTGTGTGTGTGCTGTCGGTGTGTGTGTGTGTGTGTGTTGTCGGTGTGTGTGTGTGTGTTGTCGGTGTTTGTGTGTGTCTGTTGTCGGTGTGTGTGTGTGTAGTCTGGGTGTGTGTGTGTGTGTGTGTGTGTGTTGTCGGTGTGTGTGTGTTGTTGGTGTGTGTGTGTGTGTGTGTGTGTTGTCGGTGTGTGTGTGTGTTGTCGGTGTGTGTGTGTTGTGTGTGTGTGTGTTGTCGGTGTGTGTGTGTGTTGTCGGTGTGTGTGTGTGTGTGTTGTCGGTGTGTGTGTGTGTGTTGTGTGTGTGTGTGTTGTCGGTGTGTGTGTTGTCGGTGTGTGTGTGTGTGTGTGTGTGTGTTGTCGGTGTGTGTGTGTTGTCGGTGTGTGTGTGTGTGTTGTCGGTGTGTGTGTGTGTGTGTGTTGTCGGTGTGTGTGTGTGTGTCTTGTCAGTGTGTGTGTGTGTGTGTTGTCGGTGTGTGTGTTTGTGTGTGTGTGTTGTCGTTGTGTGTGTGTTGTCGGTGTGTGTATGTGTGTTGTCGGTGTGTGTGTGTGTTGTCGGTGTGTGTGTGTGTGTGTTGCTGGTGTGTGTGTGTGTGTTGTCGGTGTGTGTGTGTGTGTTGTCGGTGTGAGTGTGTGTGTGTGTGTGTTGTCGGTGTGTGTGTGTGTGTGTGTGTTGTCGGTGTGTGTGTGTGTGTGTTGTCGGTGTGTGTGTGTGTGTGTGGTCGTTGTGTGTGTGTCTGTTGTCGGTGTGTGAGTGTGTGTTGTCGGTGTGTGTGTGTGTTGTCGGTGTGTGTGTGTGTGATGTCGGTGTGTTTGTGTGTGTGTGTTGTCGTTGTGTGTGTGTGTGTGTTGTCGTTGTGTGTGTGTGTGTGTTGTGTGTGTGTGTGTTGTCGGTGTGTGTGTGTGTGTGTTGTCGGTGTGTGTGTGTGTGTGTTGTCGGTGTGTGTGTGTGTTGTCGGTGTGTGTGTGTGTGTGTGTGTTGTCGGTGTGTGTGTGTGTGTTGTCGGTGTGTGTGTGTGTGTGTTGTCGGTGTGTGTGTGTGTAGTCTGGGTGTGTGTGTGTGTGTGTGTGTGTGTTGTCGGTGTGTGTGTGTTGTTGGTGTGTGTGTGTGTGTGTGTGTGTTGTCGGTGTGTGTGTGTGTTGTCGGTGTGTGTGTGTTGTGTGTTGTCGGTGTGTGTGTGTGTTGTCGGTGTGTGTGTGTGTGTGTTGTCGGTGTGTGTGTGTGTGTTGTGTGTGTGTGTATTGTCGGTGTGTGTGTTGTCGGTGTGTGTGTGTGTGTGTGTGTGTGTTGTCGGTGTGTGTGTGTTGTCGGTGTGTGTGTGTGTGTTGTCGGTGTGTGTGTGTGTGTGTGTTGTCGGTGTGTGTGTGTGTGTCTTGTCAGTGTGTGTGTGTGTGTGTTGTCGGTGTGTGTGTGTGTGTTTGTTGTCGTTGTGTGTGTGTTGTCGGTGTGTGTATGTGTGTTGTCGGTGTGTGTGTGTGTTGTCGGTGTGTGTGTGTGTGTGTTGCTGGTGTGTGTGTGTGTTGTCGGTGTGTGTGTGTGTGTTGTCGGTGTGTGTGTGTGTGTGTGTGTGTTGTCGGTGTGTGTGTGTGTGTGTGTGTTGCCGGTGTGTGTGTGTGTGTGTTGTCGGTGTGTGTGTGTGTGTGTGGTCGTTGTGTGTGTCTGTTGTCGGTGTGTGATTGTGTGTTGTCGGTGTGTGTGTGTGTGTGTTGTCGGTGTGTGTGTGTGTTGTCGGTGTGTGTGTGTGTGTTGTGTGTGTGTGTGTTTGTTGTCGGTGTGTGTGTGTGTGTGTGCTGTCGGTGTGTGTGTTTGTGTGTGTTGTCTGTGTGTGTGTGTTGTCGGTGTGTGTGTGTGTGTGTGTTGTCGGTGTGTGTGTGTGTGTGTGTTGCCGGTGTGTGTGTGTGTGTTGTCGGTGTGTGTGTGTTGTCGGTGTGTGTGTGTGTGTGTGTTGTCGGTGTGTGTGTGTGTGTGTTGTCGGTGTGTGAGTGTGTGTGTGTTGTCGGTGTGTGTGTGTGTTGTCGGTGTGTGTGTGTGTGTGTTGTCGGTGTGTGTGTAGTCTGGGTGTGTGTGTGTGTGTGTGTGTGTGTGTTGTCGGTGTGTGTGTGTGTGTGTTTTCGGTGTGTGTGTGTGTGTTGTGTGTGTGTGTGTTGTCGGTGTGTGTGTGTGTGTGTGTGTGTTGTCGGTGTGTGTGTGTGTGTGTGGTGTCGGTGTGTGTGTGTTGTCGGTGTGTGTGTGTGTGTTGTCGGTGTGTGTGTGTGTGTGTGTTGTCGGTGTGTGTGTGAGTGTGTGTGTGTGTGTGTGTGTTGTCGGTGTGTGTGTGTGTTGTCGGTGTGTGTGTGTTGTGTGTGTGTGTGTGTGTTGTCGATGTGTGTGTGTGTGTTGTCTGTGTGTGTGTGTGTGTGTTGTCAGTGTGTGTGTGTGTGTGTTGTCGGTGTGTGTGTGTGTGTGTGTTGTCAGTGTGTGTATGTGTGTGTTGTCTGTGTGTGTGTGTGTGTGTTGTCGGTGTGTGTGTGTGTGTGTTGTCGGTGTGTGTGTGTGTTGTCGGTGTGTGTGTGTGTGTGTTGTCAGTGTGTGTGTGTGTGTGTTGTCGGTGTGTGTGTGTTTATGTGTTGTCTGTGTGTGTGTGTGTGTGTGTTGTCGGTGTGTGTGTGTGTGTGTGTTGTCGGTGTGTGTGTGTGTGTGTGTGTGTGTGTGTGTGTGTTGTCGGTGTGTGTGTGTGTTGTCGGTGTGTGTGTGTGTGTTGTCGGTGTGTGTGTGTGTGTTGTCGTTGTGTTTGTGTGTGTGTGTTGTCGTTGTGTGTGTGTGTGTGTTGTCGGTGTGTGTGTGTGTGTTGTGTGTGTGTGTGTTGTCAGTGTGTGTGTGTTGTCGGTGTGTGTGTGTGTGTGTTGTCGGTGTGTGTGTGTGTGTGTGTGTTGTCAGTGTGTGTGTGTGTGTGTTGTTGGTGTGTGTGTGTGTGTGTGTTGTCGGTGTGTGTGTGTGTGTTGTCGGTGTGTGTGTGTGTGTTGTCGGTGTGTGTGTGTGTAGTCGGTGTGTGTGTGTGTGTGTGTGTGTGTGTGTGTGTGTGTTGTCGGTGTGTGTGTGTGTGTGTGTTGTCGGTGTGTGTGTGTGTGTGTGTGTGTGTGTGTGTGTATTGTCGGTGTGTGTGTGTGTTGTCGATGTGTGTGTGTTGTGTGTGTGTGTGTGTGTGTTGTCGGTGTGTGTGTGTGTGTTGTCGGTGTGTGTGTGTGTGTTGTCGGTGTGTGTGTGTGTGTTGTGTGTGTGTTGTCGGTGTGTGTGTGTGTGTGTGTGTGTGTGTGTTGTCAGTGTGTGTGTGTGTGTGTGTGTGTGTGTGTTGTCGGTGTGTGTGTGTGTGTGTGTGTGTGTTGTCGGTGTGTGTGTGTGTGTGTGTTGCCGGTGTGTGTGTGTGTGTTGTCGGTGTGTGTGTGTTGTCGGTGTGTGTGTGTGTGTGTGTTGTCGGTGTGTGTGTGTGTGTGTTGTCGGTGTGTGAGTGTGTGTGTGTTGTCGGTGTGTGTGTGTGTGTTGTCGGTGTGTGTGTGTGTGTGTTGTCGGTGTGTGTGTAGTCTGGGTGTGTGTGTGTGTGTGTGTGTGTGTGTGTGTTGTCGGTGTGTGTGTGTTGTTGGTGTGTGTGTGTGTGTGTGTGTGTTGTCGGGGTGTGTGTGTGTTGTCGGTGTGTGTGTGTTGTGTGTGTGTGTGTTGTCGGTGTGTGTGTGTGTTGTCGGTGTGTGTGTGTGTGTTGTCGGTGTGTGTGTGTGTGTTGTGTGTGTGTGTGTTGTGTGTGTGTGTGTTGTCGGTGTGTGTGTGTGTGTGTGTGTTGTCGGTGTGTGTGTTGTCGGTGTGTGTGTGTGTGTTGTCGGTGTGTGTGTGTGTGTGTGTTGTCGGTGTGTGTGTGTGTGTCTTGTCAGTGTGTGTGTGTGTGTGTTGTCGGTGTGTGTGTGTGTGTGTGTGTGTGTTGTCGTTGTGTGTGTGTTGTCGGTGTGTGTATGTGTGTTGTCGGTGTGTGTGTGTGTTGTCGGTGTGTGTGTGTGTGTGTTTTGCCTGTGTGTGTGTGTGTGTTGTCGGTGTGTGTGTGTGTGTGTGTGTGTGTTGTCGGTGTGTGTGTGTGTTGTCGGTGTGTGTGTGTGTGTGTTGTCGGTGTGTGTGTGTGTGTGTGTTCGTTGTGTGTGTGTCTGTTGTCGGTGTGTGAGTGTGTGTTGTCGGTGTGTGTGTGTGTGTGTTGTCGGTGTGTGTGTGTGTGTGTTGTCGGTGTGTGTGTGTGTGTTGTGTGTGTGTGTGTGTGTTGTCGGTGTGTGTGTGTGTGTGTGCTGTCGGTGTGTGTGTGTGTGTGTGTGTGTGTTGTCTGTGTGTGTGTGTTGTCGGTGTGTGTGTGTGTGTGTGTTGTCGGTGTGTGTGTGTTGTCAGTGTGTGTCTGTGTGTTATCGGTGTGTGTGTGTGTGTGTGTGTTGTCGGTGTGTGTGTGTGTCTGTGTTGTCGGTGTGTGTGTGTGTGTGTTGTCGGTGTGTGTGTTGTCTGTGTGTGTGTGTGTGTGTGTTGTCTGTGTGTGTGTGTGTGTGTGTGTGTGTTGTCGGTGTGTGTGTGTGTGTGTGTGTGTTGTCAGTGTGTGTATGTGTGTGTTGTCAGTGTGTGTGTGTGTGTGTGTTGTCGGTGTGTGTGTGTGTGTGTTGTCGGTGTGTGTGTGTGTTGTCGGTGTGTGTGTGTGTTTGTTGTCGGTGTGTGTGTGTGTGTGTGTTGTCGGTGTGTGTGTGTGTGTGTGTTGTCGGTGTGTGTGTGTGTGTTGTCGGTGTGTGTGTGTGTGTGTGTGTGTTGTCGGTGTGTGTGTGTGTGTGTTGTCAGTGTGTGTGTGTGTGTGTTGTCGGTGTGTGTGTGTGTATGTGTTGTCGTGTGTGTGTGTGTGTGTTGTCGGTGTGTGTGTGTGTGTGTGTTGTCGGTGTGTGTGTGTGTTGTCGGTGTGTGTGTGTGTGTGTTGTCGGTGTGTGTGTGTGTGTGTTTTCGGTGTGTGTGTGTGTGTTGTGTGTGTGTGTGTTGTCGGTGTGTGTGTGTGTGTGTGTGTGTTGTCGGTGTGTGTGTGTGTGTGTGGTGTCGGTGTGTGTGTGTTGTCGGTGTGTGTGTGTGTGTTGTCGGTGTGTGTGTGTGTGTGTGTTGTCGGTGTGTGTGTGAGTGTGTGTGTGTGTGTGTGTGTGTGTTGTCGGTGTGTGTGTGTGTTGTCGGTGTGTGTGTGTTGTGTGTGTGTGTGTGTGTTGTCGGTGTGTGTGTGTGTGTTGTCGGTGTGTGTGTGTGTGTTGTCGGTGTGTGTGTGTGTGTTGTCGGTGTGTGTGTGTGTGTGTGTTGTCGTGTGTGTGTGTGTGTGTGTTGTCGTGTGTGTGTGTGTGTGTGTGTGTGTGTGTGTGTTGTCGGTGTGTGTGTGTGTGTGTGTTGTCGGTGTGTGTGTGTGTGTGTTGTCGGTGTGTGTGTGTGTGTGTTGTCGGTGTGTGTGTGTGTGTGTGTGTGTCGGTGTGTGTGTGTGTGTTGTCGGTGTGTGTGTGTGTGTGTTGTCGGTGTGTGTGTGTGTAGTTGTGTGTGTGTGTGTGTGTGTGTGTGTGTGTTGTCGGTGTGTGTGTGTTGTTGGTGTGTGTGTGTGTGTGTGTGTGTTGTCGGTGTGTGTGTGTGTTGTCGGTGTGTGTGTGTGTGTGTGTTGTCGTGTGTGTGTGTGTGTTGTCGGTGTGTGTGTGTGTGTGTTGTCGGTGTGTGTGTGTGTGTTGTGTGTGTGTGTGTTGTCGTGTGTGTGTGGTGTCGGTGTGTGTGTGTGTGTGTGTGTGTGTGTGTTGTCGGTGTGTGTGTTGTCGGTGTGTGTGTGTGTGTTGTCGGTGTGTGTGTGTGTGTGTGTTGTCGGTGTGTGTGTGTGTGTCTGTGTGTGTGTGTGTGTGTGTGTTGTCGGTGTGTGTGTGTGTGTGTTTTGGTGTGTGTGTGTGTGTTGTCGGTGTGTGTTGTGTGTTGTGGTGTGTGTGTGTGTTGTCGGTGTGTGTGTGTGTGTGTGGTGTCGGTGTGTGTGTGTTGTCGGTGTGTGTGTGTGTGTTGTCGGTGTGTGTGTGTGTGTGTGTTGTCGGTGTGTGTGTGAGTGTGTGTGTGTGTGTGCGTGTTTGTCGGTGTGTGTGTGTGTTGTCGGTGTGTGTGTGTTGTGTGTCGTGTGTGTGTGTTGTCGATGTGTGTGTGTGTGTTGTCTGTGTGTGTGTGTGTGTGTGTGTTGTCAGTGTGTGTGTGTGTGTGTTGTCGGTGTGTGTGTGTGTGTGTGTGTGTTGTCAGTGTGTGTATGTGTGTGTTGTCTGTGTGTGTGTGTGTGTGTTGTCGGTGTGTGTGTGTGTGTGTTGTCGGTGTGTGTGTGTGTTGTCGGTGTGTGTGTGTGTGTGTGTTGTCGGAGTGTGTGTGTGTGTGTGTTGTCGGTGTGTGTGTGTTTATGTGTTGTCTGTGTGTGTGTGTGTGTGTCGGTGTCGTGTGTGTGTGTGTGTGTTGTCGGTGTGTGTGTGTTTTGTCGGTGTGTGTGTGTGTGTGTGTGTGTTGTCGGTGTGTGTGTGTGTGTTGTCGGTGTGTGTGTGTGTGTGTTGTCGGTGTGTGTGTGTGTGTTGTGTGTGTGTGTGTTGTCGGGGTGTGTGTGTTGTTGGTGTGTGTGTGTGTGTGTGTGTGTTGTCGGTGTGTGTGTGTGTTGTCGGTGTGTGTGTGTTGTGTGTGTGTGTGTTGTCGGTGTGTGTGTGTGTTGTCGGTGTGTGTGTGTGTGTGTTGTCGGTGTGTGTGTGTGTGTTGTGTGTGTGTGTGTTGTCGGTGTGTGTGTTGTCGGTGTGTGTGTGTGTGTGTGTGTGTTGTCGGTGTGTGTGTGTGTGTTGTCGGTGTGTGTGTGTGTGTGTGTTGTCGGTGTGTGTGTGTGTGTCTTGTCAGTGTGTGTGTGTGTGTGTTGTCGGTGTGTGTGTGTGTGTGTGTGTGTTGTCGTTGTGTGTGTGTTGACGGTGTGTGTATGTGTGTTGTCGGTGTGTGTGTGTGTTGTCGGTGTGTGTGTGTGTGTGTTGCTGGTGTGTGTGTGTGTGTTGTCGGTGTGTGTGTGTGTGTTGTCGGTGTGTGTGTGTGTGTGTGTGTTGTCGGTGTGTGTGTGTGTGTGTGTTGTCGGTGTGTGTGTGTGTGTGTTGTCGGTGTGTGTGTGTGTGTGTGGTCGTTGTGTGTGTGTCTGTTGTCGGTGTGTGAGTGTGTGTTGTCGGTGTGTGTGTGTGTGTGTTGTCGGTGTGTGTGTGTGTTGTCGGGGTGTGTGTGTGTGTTGTGTGTGTGTGTGTGTGTTGTCGGTGTGTGTGTGTGTGCTGTCGGTGTGTGTGTGTGTGTGTGTTGTCGGTGTGTGTGTGTGTGTTGTCGGTGTGTGTGTGTGTCTGTTGTCGGTGTGTGTGTGTGTAGTCTGGGTGTGTGTGTGTGTGTGTGTGTGTGTTGTCGGTGTGTGTGTGTTGTTGGTGTGTGTGTGTGTGTGTGTGTGTTGTCGGTGTGTGTGTGTGTTGTCGGTGTGTGTGTGTTGTGTGTGTGTGTGTTGTCGGTGTGTGTGTGTGTTGTCGGTGTGTGTGTGTGTGTGTTGTCGGTGTGTGTGTGTGTGTTGTGTGTGTGTGTGTTGTCGGTGTGTGTGTTGTCGGTGTGTGTGTGTGTGTGTGTGTGTGTTGTCGGTGTGTGTGTGTTGTCGGTGTGTGTGTGTGTGTGTGTTGTCGGTGTGTGTGTGTGTGTGTTGTCGGTGTGTGTGTGTGTGTGTGTTGTCGGTGTGTGTGTGTGTGTCTTGTCAGTGTGTGTGTGTGTGTGTTGTCGGTGTGTGTGTTTGTGTGTGTGTGTTGTCGTTGTGTGTGTGTTGTCGGTGTGTGTATGTGTGTTGTCGGTGTGTGTGTGTGTTGTCGGTGTGTGTGTGTGTGTGTTGCTGGTGTGTGTGTGTGTGTTGTCGGTGTGTGTGTGTGTGTTGTCGGTGTGAGTGTGTGTGTGTGTGTGTGTTGTCGGTGTGTGTGTGTGTGTGTGTGTTGTCGGTGTGTGTGTGTGTGTGTTGTCGGTGTGTGTGTGTGTGTGTGGTCATTGTGTGTGTGTCTGTTGTCGGTGTGTGAGTGTGTGTTGTCGGTGTGTGTGTGTGTTGTCGGTGTGTGTGTGTGTGATGTCGGTGTGTTTGTGTGTGTGTGTTGTCGTTGTGTGTGTGTGTGTGTTGTCGTTGTGTGTGTGTGTGTTGTGTGTGTGTGTGTTGTCGGTGTGTGTGTGTGTGTGTTGTCGGTGTGTGTGTGTGTGTGTTGTCGGTGTGTGTGTGTGTTGTCGGTGTGTGTGTGTGTGTGTGTGTTGTCGGTGTGTGTGTGTGTGTTGTCGGTGTGTGTGTGTGTGTGTTGTCGGTGTGTGTGTGTGTAGTCTGGGTGTGTGTGTGTGTGTGTGTGTGTTGTCGGTGTGTGTGTGTTGTTGGTGTGTGTGTGTGTGTGTGTGTGTTGTCGGTGTGTGTGTGTGTTGTCGGTGTGTGTGTGTTGTGTGTTGTCGGTGTGTGTGTGTGTTGTCGGTGTGTGTGTGTGTGTGTTGTCGGTGTGTGTGTGTGTGTTGTGTGTGTGTGTATTGTCGGTGTGTGTGTTGTCGGTGTGTGTGTGTGTGTGTGTGTGTGTTGTCGGTGTGTGTGTGTTGTCGGTGTGTGTGTGTGTGTTGTCGGTGTGTGTGTGTGTGTGTGTTGTCGGTGTGTGTGTGTGTGTCTTGTCAGTGTGTGTGTGTGTGTGTTGTCGGTGTGTGTGTGTGTGTGTGTTTGTTGTCGTTGTGTGTGTGTTGTCGGTGTGTGTATGTGTGTTGTCGGTGTGTGTGTGTGTTGTCGGTGTGTGTGTGTGTGTGTTGCTGGTGTGTGTGTGTGTTGTCGGTGTGTGTGTGTGTGTTGTCGGTGTGTGTGTGTGTGTGTGTGTGTTGTCGGTGTGTGTGTGTGTGTGTGTGTTGCCGGTGTGTGTGTGTGTGTGTTGTCGGTGTGTGTGTGTGTGTGTGGTCGTTGTGTGTGTCTGTTGTCGGTGTGTGATTGTGTGTTGTCGGTGTGTGTGTGTGTGTGTTGTCGGTGTGTGTGTGTGTTGTCGGTGTGTGTGTGTGTGTGTTGTGTGTGTGTGTGTTTGTTGTCGGTGTGTGTGTGTGTGTGTGCTGTCGGTGTGTGTGTTTGTGTGTGTTGTCTGTGTGTGTGTGTTGTCGGTGTGTGTGTGTGTGTGTGTTGTCGGTGTGTGTGTGTGTGTGTGTTGCCGGTGTGTGTGTGTGTGTTGTCGGTGTGTGTGTGTTGTCGGTGTGTGTGTGTGTGTGTGTTGTCGGTGTGTGTGTGTGTGTGTTGTCGGTGTGTGAGTGTGTGTGTGTTGTCGGTGTGTGTGTGTGTGTTGTCGGTGTGTGTGTGTGTGTGTTGTCGGTGTGTGTGTAGTCTGGGTGTGTGTGTGTGTGTGTGTGTGTGTGTGTTGTCGGTGTGTGTGTGTGTGTGTTTTCGGTGTGTGTGTGTGTGTTGTGTGTGTGTGTGTTGTCGGTGTGTGTGTGTGTGTGTGTGTGTTGTCGGTGTGTGTGTGTGTGTGTGGTGTCGGTGTGTGTGTGTTGTCGGTGTGTGTGTGTGTGTTGTCGGTGTGTGTGTGTGTGTGTGTTGTCGGTGTGTGTGTGAGTGTGTGTGTGTGTGTGTGTGTTGTCGGTGTGTGTGTGTGTTGTCGGTGTGTGTGTGTTGTGTGTGTGTGTGTGTGTTGTCGATGTGTGTGTGTGTGTTGTCTGTGTGTGTGTGTGTGTGTGTGTTGTCAGTGTGTGTGTGTGTGTGTTGTCGGTGTGTGTGTGTGTGTGTGTTGTCAGTGTGTGTATGTGTGTGTTGTCTGTGTGTGTGTGTGTGTGTTGTCGGTGTGTGTATGTGTGTGTTGTCTGTGTGTGTGTGTGTGTGTTGTCGGTGTGTGTGTGTGTGTGTTGTCGGTGTGTGTGTGTGTTGTCGGTGTGTGTGTGTGTGTGTTGTCTGTGTGTGTGTGTGTGTGTTGTCGGTGTGTGTATGTGTGTGTTGTCGGTGTGTGTATGTGTGTGTTGTCTGTGTGTGTGTGTGTGTGTTGTCGGTGTGTGTGTGTGTGTGTTGTCGGTGTGTGTGTGTGTTGTCGGTGTGTGTGTGTGTGTGTTGTCAGTGTGTGTGTGTGTGTGTTGTCGGTGTGTGTGTGTTTATGTGTTGTCTGTGTGTGTGTGTGTGTGTGTTGTCGGTGTGTGTGTGTGTGTGTGTTGTCGGTGTGTGTGTGTTTTGTCGGTGTGTGTGTGTGTGTGTGTGTGTTGTCGGTGTGTGTGTGTGTTGTCGGTGTGTGTGTGTGTGTGTTGTCGGTGTGTGTGTGTGTGTTGTGTGTGTGTGTGTTGTCGGTGTGTGTGTGTTGTTGGTGTGTGTGTGTGTGTGTGTGTTGTCGGTGTGTGTGTGTGTTGTCGGTGTGTGTGTGTTGTGTGTGTGTGTGTTGTCGGTGTGTGTGTGTGTTGTCGGTGTGTGTGTGTGTGTGTTGTCGGTGTGTGTGTGTGTGTTGTGTGTGTGTGTGTTGTCGGTGTGTGTGTTGTCGGTGTGTGTGTGTGTGTGTGTGTGTGTTGTCGGTGTGTGTGTGTGTGTTGTCGGTGTGTGTGTGTGTGTGTGTTGTCGGTGTGTGTGTGTGTGTCTTGTCAGTGTGTGTGTGTGTGTGTGTTGTCGGTGTGTGTGTGTGTGTGTGTTGTCGTTGTGTGTGTGTTGTCGGTGTGTGTATGTGTGTTGTCGGTGTGTGTGTGTGTTGTCGGTGTGTGTGTGTGTGTGTTGCTGGTGTGTGTGTGTGTGTTGTCGGTGTGTGTGTGTGTGTTGTCGGTGTGTGTGTGTGTGTGTGTGTTGCCGGTGTGTGTGTGTGTGTGTTGTCGGTGTGTGTGTGTGTGTGTGGTCGTTGTGTGTGTCTGTTGTCGGTGTGTGATTGTGTGTTGTCGGTGTGTGTGTGTGTGTGTTGTCGGTGTGTGTGTGTGTTGTCGGTGTGTGTGTGTGTGTGTTGTGTGTGTGTGTGTTTGTTGTCGGTGTGTGTGTGTGTGTGTGCTGTCGGTGTGTGTGTTTGTGTGTGTTGTCTGTGTGTGTGTGTTGTCGGTGTGTGTGTGTGTGTGTGTTGTCGGTGTGTGTGTGTGTGTGTGTTGCCGGTGTGTGTGTGTGTGTTGTCGGTGTGTGTGTGTTGTCGGTGTGTGTGTGTGTGTGTGTTGTCGGTGTGTGTGTGTGTGTGTTGTCGGTGTGTGAGTGTGTGTGTGTTGTCGGTGTGTGTGTGTGTGTTGTCGGTGTGTGTGTGTGTGTGTTGTCGGTGTGTGTGTAGTCTGGGTGTGTGTGTGTGTGTGTGTGTGTGTGTTGTCGGTGTGTGTGTGTGTGTGTTTTCGGTGTGTGTGTGTGTGTTGTGTGTGTGTGTGTTGTCGGTGTGTGTGTGTGTGTGTGTGTGTTGTCGGTGTGTGTGTGTGTGTGTGGTGTCGGTGTGTGTGTGTTGTCGGTGTGTGTGTGTGTGTTGTCGGTGTGTGTGTGTGTGTGTGTTGTCGGTGTGTGTGTGAGTGTGTGTGTGTGTGTGTGTGTTGTCGGTGTGTGTGTGTGTTGTCGGTGTGTGTGTGTTGTGTGTGTGTGTGTGTGTTGTCGATGTGTGTGTGTGTGTTGTCTGTGTGTGTGTGTGTGTGTGTGTTGTCAGTGTGTGTGTGTGTGTGTTGTCGGTGTGTGTGTGTGTGTGTGTTGTCAGTGTGTGTATGTGTGTGTTGTCTGTGTGTGTGTGTGTGTGTTGTCGGTGTGTGTGTGTGTGTGTTGTCGGTGTGTGTGTGTGTTGTCGGTGTGTGTGTGTGTGTGTTGTCAGTGTGTGTGTGTGTGTGTTGTCGGTGTGTGTGTGTTTATGTGTTGTCTGTGTGTGTGTGTGTGTGTGTTGTCGGTGTGTGTGTGTGTGTGTGTTGTCGGTGTGTGTGTGTTTTGTCGGTGTGTGTGTGTGTGTGTGTGTGTTGTCGGTGTGTGTGTGTGTTGTCGGTGTGTGTGTGTGTGTGTTGTCGGTGTGTGTGTGTGTGTTGTGTGTGTGTGTGTTGTCGGTGTGTGTGTGTTGTTGGTGTGTGTGTGTGTGTGTGTGTTGTCGGTGTGTGTGTGTGTTGTCGGTGTGTGTGTGTTGTGTGTGTGTGTGTGTTGTCGGTGTGTGTGTGTGTTGTCGGTGTGTGTGTGTGTGTGTTGTCGGTGTGTGTGTGTGTGTTGTGTGTGTGTGTGTTGTCGGTGTGTGTGTTGTCGGTGTGTGTGTGTGTGTGTGTGTGTGTTGTCGGTGTGTGTGTGTGTGTTGTCGGTGTGTGTGTGTGTGTGTGTTGTCGGTGTGTGTGTGTGTGTCTTGTCAGTGTGTGTGTGTGTGTGTGTTGTCGGTGTGTGTGTGTGTGTGTGTTGTCGTTGTGTGTGTGTTGTCGGTGTGTGTATGTGTGTTGTCGGTGTGTGTGTGTGTTGTCGGTGTGTGTGTGTGTGTGTTGCTGGTGTGTGTGTGTGTGTTGTCGGTGTGTGTGTGTGTGTTGTCGGTGTGTGTGTGTGTGTGTGTGTTGTCGGTGTGTGTGTGTGTGTGTGTGTGTTGTCGGTGTGTGTGTGTGTGTGTTGTCGGTGTGTGTGTGTGTGTGTGGTCGTTGTGTGTGTGTCTGTTGTCGGTGTGTGAGTGTGTGTTGTGTGTGTGTGTGTGTGTTGTCGGTGTGTGTGTGTGTGCTGTCGGTGTGTGTGTGTGTGTGTGTGTGTTGTCGGTGTGTGTGTGTGTGTTGTCGGTGTGTGTGTGTGTCTGTTGTCGGTGTGTGTGTGTGTAGTCTGGGTGTGTGTGTGTGTGTGTGTGTGTGTGTGTTGTCGGTGTGTGTGTGTTGTTGGTGTGTGTGTGTGTGTGTGTGTGTGTTGTCGGTGTGTGTGTGTGTTGTCGGTGTGTGTGTGTTGTGTGTGTGTGTGTTGTCGGTGTGTGTGTGTGTTGTCGGTGTGTGTGTGTGTGTGTTGTCGGTGTGTGTGTGTGTGTTGTGTGTGTGTGTGTTGTCGGTGTGTGTGTTGTCGGTGTGTGTGTGTGTGTGTGTGTGTGTTGTCGGTGTGTGTGTGTTGTCGGTGTGTGTGTGTGTGTTGTCGGTGTGTGTGTGTGTGTGTGTTGTCGGTGTGTGTGTGTGTGTCTTGTCAGTGTGTGTGTGTGTGTGTTGTCGGTGTGTGTGTTTGTGTGTGTGTGTTGTCGTTGTGTGTGTGTTGTCGGTGTGTGTATGTGTGTTGTCGGTGTGTGTGTGTGTTGTCGGTGTGTGTGTGTGTGTGTTGCTGGTGTGTGTGTGTGTGTTGTCGGTGTGTGTGTGTGTGTTGTCGGTGTGAGTGTGTGTGTGTGTGTGTGTGTGTTGTCGGTGTGTGTGTGTGTGTGTGTGTTGTCGGTGTGTGTGTGTGTGTGTTGTCGGTGTGTGTGTGTGTGTGTGGTCGTTGTGTGTGTGTCTGTTGTCGGTGTGTGAGTGTGTGTTGTCGGTGTGTGTGTGTGTTGTCGGTGTGTGTGTGTGTTGTCGGTGTGTGTGTGTGTGTTGTGTGTGTGTGTGTGTGTTGTCGGTGTGTGTGTGTGTGTGTGTTGTCTGTGTGTGTGTGTTGTCGGTGTGTGTGTGTGTGTGTTTTCGGTGTGTGTGTGTGTGTGTGTTGTCGGTGTGTGTGTGTGTGTTGTCAGTGTGTGTCTGTGTGTTATCGGTGTGTGTGTGTGTGTGTGTGTGTTGTCGGTGTGTGTGTATGTGTGTTGTCAGTGTGTGTGTGTGTGTGTGTTGTCGGTGTGTGTGTGTGTGTTGTGGGTGTGTGTGTGTGTGTGTTGTCGGTGTGTGTGTGTGTGTTGCTGGTGTTTGTTTGTGTGTGTGTTGTCGGTGTGTGTGTGTGTTGTCGGTGTGTGTGTGTGTGTGTGTGTGTGTGTGTGTGTGTTGTCGGTGTGTGTGTGTGTGTGTTGTCGGTGTGTGTGTGTTGTTGGTGTGTGTGTGTGTGTTGTCGGTGTGTGTGTGTGTTGCTGGTGTTTGTTTGTGTGTGTGTTGTCGGTGTGTGTGTGTGTGTGTGTGTTGTCGGTGTGTGTGTGTGTGTGTGTGTGTGTGTGTGTGTTGTCGGTGTGTGTGTGTGTTGTCGGTGTGTGTGTGTGTGTTGTCGGTGTGTGTGTGTGTGTTGTTGTTGTGTTTGTGTGTGTGTGTTGTCGTTGTGTGTGTGTGTGTGTTGTCGGTGTGTGTGTGTGTGTTGTGGGTGTGTGTGTTGTCAGTGTGTGTGTGTTGTCGGTGTGTGTGTGTGTGTGTTGTCGGTGTGTGTGTGTGTGTGTGTGTTGTCAGTGTGTGTGTGTGTGTGTGTGTGTGTTGTCGGTGTGTGTGTGTGTGTGTTGTCGGTGTGTGTGTGTGTGTTGTCGGTGTGTGTGTGTGTGTTGTCGGTGTGTGTGTGTGTAGTCGGTGTGTGTGTGTGTGTGTGTGTGTGTGTTGTCGGTGTGTGTGTGTGTGTGTGTTGTCGGTGTGTGTGTGTGTGTGTGTGTGTGTGTGTTGTCGGTGTGTGTGTGTGTTGTCGATGTGTGTGTGTTGTGTGTGTGTGTGTGTGTGTTGTCGGTGTGTGTGTGTGTGTTGTCGGTGTGTGTGTGTGTGTTGTCGGTGTGTGTGTGTGTGATGTCGGTGTGTTTGTGTGTGTGTGTTGTCGTTGTGTGTGTGTGTGTGTTGTCGGTGTGTTTGTGTGTGTTGTGTGTGTGTGTGTTGTCGGTGTGTGTGTGTGTGTGTGTTGTCGGTGTGTGTGTGTGTGTGTTGTCAGTGTGTGTGTGTGTGTGTGTGTGTGTTGTCGGTGTGTGTGTGTGTGTGTGTGTGTGTTGTCGGTGTGTGTGTGTGTGTGTGTTGCCGGTGTGTGTGTGTGTGTTGTCGGTGTGTGTGTGTTGTCGGTGTGTGTGTGTGTGTGTGTTGTCGGTGTGTGTGTGTGTGTGTTGTCGGTGTGTGAGTGTGTGTGTGTTGTCGGTGTGTGTGTGTGTGTTGTCGGTGTGTGTGTGTGTGTGTTGTCGGTGTGTGTGTAGTCTGGGTGTGTGTGTGTGTGTGTGTGTGTGTGTTGTCGGTGTGTGTGTGTTGTTGGTGTGTGTGTGTGTGTGTGTGTGTGTGTTGTCGGTGTGTGTGTGTGTTGTCGGTGTGTGTGTGTTGTGTGTGTGTGTGTTGTCGGTGTGTGTGTGTGTTGTCGGTGTGTGTGTGTGTGTTGTCGGTGTGTGTGTGTGTGTTGTGTGTGTGTGTGTTGTCGGTGTGTGTGTTGTCGGTGTGTGTGTGTGTGTGTTGTCGGTGTGTGTGTTGTCGGTGTGTGTGTGTGTGTTGTCGGTGTGTGTGTGTGTGTGTGTGTTGTCGGTGTGTGTGTGTGTGTCTTGTCAGTGTGTGTGTGTGTGTGTTGTCGGTGTGTGTGTGTGTGTGTGTGTGTTGTCGTTGTGTGTGTGTTGTCGGTGTGTGTATGTGTGTTGTCGGTGTGTGTGTGTGTGTGTTGTCGGTGTGTGTGTGTGTTGTCGGTGTGTGTGTGTGTGTGTTGTCGGTGTGTGTGTGTGTGTGTGGTCGTTGTGTGTGTGTCTGTTGTCGGTGTGTGAGTGTGTGTTGTCGGTGTGTGTGTGTGTGTGTTGTCGGTGTGTGTGTGTGTTGTCGGTGTGTGTGTGTGTGTTGTGTGTGTGTGTGTGTGTTGTCGGTGTGTGTGTGTGTGTGTGCTGTCGGTGTGTGTGTGTGTGTGTGTGTGTGTGTTGTCTGTGTGTGTGTGTTGTCGGTGTGTGTGTGTGTGTGTTGTCGGTGTGTGTGTGTGTGTGTGGTCGTTGTGTGTGTGTCTGTTGTCGGTGTGTGAGTGTGTGTTGTCGGTGTGTGTGTGTGTTGTCGGTGTGTGTGTGTGTGATGTCGGTGTGTTTGTGTGTGTGTGTTGTCGTTGTGTGTGTGTGTGTGTTGTCGTTGTGTGTGTGTGTGTTGTGTGTGTGTGTGTTGTCGGTGTGTGTGTGTGTGTGTTGTCGGTGTGTGTGTGTGTGTGTTGTCGGTGTGTGTGTGTGTTGTCGGTGTGTGTGTGTGTGTGTGTGTGTTGTCGGTGTGTGTGTGTGTGTTGTCGGTGTGTGTGTGTGTGTGTTGTCGGTGTGTGTGTGTGTAGTCTGGGTGTGTGTGTGTGTGTGTGTGTGTTGTCGGTGTGTGTGTGTTGTTGGTGTGTGTGTGTGTGTGTGTGTGTTGTCGGTGTGTGTGTGTGTTGTCGGTGTGTGTGTGTTGTGTGTTGTCGGTGTGTGTGTGTGTTGTCGGTGTGTGTGTGTGTGTGTTGTCGGTGTGTGTGTGTGTGTTGTGTGTGTGTGTATTGTCGGTGTGTGTGTTGTCGGTGTGTGTGTGTGTGTGTGTGTGTGTTGTCGGTGTGTGTGTGTTGTCGGTGTGTGTGTGTGTGTTGTCGGTGTGTGTGTGTGTGTGTGTTGTCGGTGTGTGTGTGTGTGTCTTGTCAGTGTGTGTGTGTGTGTGTTGTCGGTGTGTGTGTGTGTGTGTGTTTGTTGTCGTTGTGTGTGTGTTGTCGGTGTGTGTATGTGTGTTGTCGGTGTGTGTGTGTGTTGTCGGTGTGTGTGTGTGTGTGTTGCTGGTGTGTGTGTGTGTTGTCGGTGTGTGTGTGTGTGTTGTCGGTGTGTGTGTGTGTGTGTGTGTGTTGTCGGTGTGTGTGTGTGTGTGTGTGTTGCCGGTGTGTGTGTGTGTGTGTTGTCGGTGTGTGTGTGTGTGTGTGGTCGTTGTGTGTGTCTGTTGTCGGTGTGTGATTGTGTGTTGTCGGTGTGTGTGTGTGTGTGTTGTCGGTGTGTGTGTGTGTTGTCGGTGTGTGTGTGTGTGTTGTGTGTGTGTGTGTTTGTTGTCGGTGTGTGTGTGTGTGTGTGCTGTCGGTGTGTGTGTTTGTGTGTGTTGTCTGTGTGTGTGTGTTGTCGGTGTGTGTGTGTGTGTGTGTTGTCGGTGTGTGTGTGTGTGTGTGTTGCCGGTGTGTGTGTGTGTGTTGTCGGTGTGTGTGTGTTGTCGGTGTGTGTGTGTGTGTGTGTTGTCGGTGTGTGTGTGTGTGTGTGTTGTCGGTGTGTGAGTGTGTGTGTGTTGTCGGTGTGTGTGTGTGTGTTGTCGGTGTGTGTGTGTGTGTGTTGTCGGTGTGTGTGTAGTCTGGGTGTGTGTGTGTGTGTGTGTGTGTGTGTGTGTTGTCGGTGTGTGTGTGTTGTGTGTGTGTGTGTTGTCGGTGTGTGTGTGTGTTGTCGGTGTGTGTGTGTGTGTTGTCGGTGTGTGTGTGTGTGTTGTGTGTGTGTGTGTTGTCGGTGTGTGTGTTGTCGGTGTGTGTGTGTGTGTGTGTGTGTGTGTGTTGTCGGTGTGTGTGTTGTCGGTGTGTGTGTGTGTGTTGTCGGTGTGTGTGTGTGTGTGTGTTGTCGGTGTGTGTGTGTGTGTCTTGTCAGTGTGTGTGTGTGTGTGTTGTCGGTGTGTGTGTGTGTGTGTGTGTGTGTTGTCGTTGTGTGTGTGTTGTCGGTGTGTGTATGTGTGTTGTCGGTGTGTGTGTGTGTGTGTTGTCGGTGTGTGTGTGTGTGTGTTTTGCCTGTGTGTGTGTGTGTGTTGTCGGTGTGTGTGTGTGTGTGTGTGTGTTGTCGGTGTGTGTGTGTGTTGTCGGTGTGTGTGTGTGTGTGTTGTCGGTGTGTGTGTGTGTGTGTGGTCGTTGTGTGTGTGTCTGTTGTCGGTGTGTGAGTGTGTGTTGTCGGTGTATGTGTGTGTGTGTTGTCGGTGTGTGTGTGTGTTGTCGGTGTGTGTGTGTGTGTTGTGTGTGTGTGTGTGTGTTGTCGGTGTGTGTGTGTGTGTGTGCTGTCGGTGTGTGTGTGTGTGTGTGTGTGTGTTGTCTGTGTGTGTGTGTTGTCGGTGTGTGTGTGTGTGTGTGTTGTCGGTGTGTGTGTGTGTGTGTGTTGTCGGTGTGTGTGTGTGTGTTGTCAGTGTGTGTCTGTGTGTTATCGGTGTGTGTGTGTGTGTGTGTGTTGTCGGTGTGTGTGTGTGTCTGTGTTGTCGGTGTGTGTGTGTGTGTGTTGTCGGTGTGTGTGTTGTCTGTGTGTGTGTGTGTGTGTGTGTTGTCAGTGTGTGTGTGTGTGTGTGTGTTGTCGGTGTGTGTGTGTGTGTGTGTTGTCAGTGTGTGTATGTGTGTGTTGTCAGTGTGTGTGTGTGTGTGTGTTGTCGGTGTGTGTGTGTGTGTGTTGTCGGTGTGTGTGTGTGTTGTCGGTGTGTGTGTGTGTTTGTTGTCGGTGTGTGTGTGTGTGTGTGTGTTGTCGGTGTGTGTGTGTGTGTGTGTTGTCGGTGTGTGTGTGTGTGTTGTCGGTGTGTGTGTGTGTGTGTGTGTGTTGTCGGTGTGTGTGTGTGTGTGTTGTCAGTGTGTGTGTGTGTGTGTTGTCGGTGTGTGTGTGTTTATGTGTTGTCTGTGTGTGTGTGTGTGTGTTGTCGGTGTGTGTGTGTGTGTGTGTTGTCGGTGTGTGTGTGTTTTGTCGGTGTGTGTGTGTGTGTGTGTGTGTTGTCGGTGTGTGTGTGTGTGTGTTTTCGGTGTGTGTGTGTGTGTTGTGTGTGTGTGTGTTGTCGGTGTGTGTGTGTGTGTGTGTGTGTTGTCGGTGTGTGTGTGTGTGTGTGGTGTCGGTGTGTGTGTGTTGTCGGTGTGTGTGTGTGTGTTGTCGGTGTGTGTGTGTGTGTGTGTTGTCGGTGTGTGTGTGAGTGTGTGTGTGTGTGTGTGTGTTGTCGGTGTGTGTGTGTGTTGTTGGTGTGTGTGTGTTGTGTGTGTGTGTGTGTGTTGTCGATGTGTGTGTGTGTGTTGTCTGTGTGTGTGTGTGTGTGTGTTGTCAGTGTGTGTGTGTGTGTGTTGTCGGTGTGTGTGTGTGTGTGTGTGTGTTGTCAGTGTGTGTATGTGTGTGTTGTCTGTGTGTGTGTGTGTGTGTTGTCGGTGTGTGTGTGTGTGTGTGTGTTGTCGGTGTGTGTGTGTGTTGTCGGTGTGTGTGTGTGTGTGTTGTCAGTGTGTGTGTGTGTGTGTTGTCGGTGTGTGTGTGTTTATGTGTTGTCTGTGTGTGTGTGTGTGTGTGTTGTCGGTGTGTGTGTGTGTGTGTGTTGTCGGTGTGTGTGTGTTTTGTCGGTGTGTGTGTGTGTGTGTGTGTTGTCGGTGTGTGTGTGTGTTGTCGGTGTGTGTGTGTGTGTGTTGTCGGTGTGTGTGTGTTGTGTGTGTGTGTGTTGTCGGTGTGTGTGTGTTGTTGGTGTGTGTGTGTGTGTGTGTGTGTTGTCGGTGTGTGCGTGTGTTGTCAGTGTGTGTGTGTTGTGTGTGTGTGTGTTGTCGGTGTGTGTGTGTGTTGTCGGTGTGTGTGTGTGTGTGTTGTCGGTGTGTGTGTGTGTGTTGTGTGTGTGTGTGTTGTCGGTGTGTGTGTTGTCGGTGTGTGTGTGTGTGTGTGTTGTCGGTGTGTGTGTGTGTGTTGTCGGTGTGTGTGTGTGTGTGTGTTGTCGGTGTGTGTGTGTGTGTCTTGTCAGTGTGTGTGTGTGTGTGTTGTCGGTGTGTGTGTGTGTGTGTGTGTGTTGTCGTTGTGTGTGTGTTGTCGGTGTGTGTATGTGTGTTGTCGGTGTGTGTGTGTGTTGTCGGTGTGTGTGTGTGTGTGTTGCTGGTGTGTGTGTGTGTGTTGTCGGTGTGTGTGTGTGTGTTGTCGGTGTGTGTGTGTGTGTGTGTGTTGTCGGTGTGTGTGTGTGTGTGTGTGTGTTGTCGGTGTGTGTGTGTGTGTGTTGTCGGTGTGTGTGTGTGTGTGTGGTCGTTGTGTGTGTGTCTGTTGTCGGTGTGTGAGTGTGTGTTGTCGGTGTGTGTGTGTGTGTGTTGTCGGTGTGTGTGTGTGTTGTCGGTGTGTGTGTGTGTGTTGTGTGTGTGTGTGTGTGTTGTCGGTGTGTGTGTGTGTGCTGTCGGTGTGTGTGTGTGTGTGTGTGTGTTGTCGGTGTGTGTGTGTGTGTTGTCGGTGTGTGTGTGTGTCTGTTGTCGGTGTGTGTGTGTGTAGTCTGGGTGTGTGTGTGTGTGTGTGTGTGTGTGTGTTGTCGGTGTGTGTGTGTGTGCTGTCGGTGTGTGTGTGTGTGTGTGTGTGTTGTCGGTGTGTGTGTGTGTTGTCGGTGTGTGTGTGTTGTGTGTGTGTGTGTTGTCGGTGTGTGTGTGTGTTGTCGGTGTGTGTGTGTGTGTGTTGTCGGTGTGTGTGTGTGTGTTGTGTGTGTGTGTGTTGTCGGTGTGTGTGTTGTCGGTGTGTGTGTGTGTGTGTGTGTGTGTTGTCGGTGTGTGTGTGTTGTCGGTGTGTGTGTGTGTGTTGTCGGTGTGTGTGTGTGTGTGTGTTGTCGGTGTGTGTGTGTGTGTCTTGTCAGTGTGTGTGTGTGTGTGTTGTCGGTGTGTGTGTTTGTGTGTGTGTGTTGTCGTTGTGTGTGTGTTGTCGGTGTGTGTATGTGTGTTGTCGGTGTGTGTGTGTGTTGTCGGTGTGTGTGTGTGTGTGTTGCTGGTGTGTGTGTGTGTGTTGTCGGTGTGTGTGTGTGTGTTGTCGGTGTGAGTGTGTGTGTGTGTGTGTGTTGTCGGTGTGTGTGTGTGTGTGTGTGTTGTCGGTGTGTGTGTGTGTGTGTTGTCGGTGTGTGTGTGTGTGTGTGGTCGTTGTGTGTGTGTCTGTTGTCGGTGTGTGAGTGTGTGTTGTCGGTGTGTGTGTGTGTTGTCGGTGTGTGTGTGTGTGTGTTGTCGGTGTGTGTGTGTGTGTGGGCTGTCGGTGTGTGTGTGTGTGTGTGTTGTCTGTGTGTGTGTGTTGTCGGTGTGTGTGTGTGTGTGTGTTTTCGGTGTGTGTGTGTGTGTGTTGTCGGTGTGTGTGTGTGTGTTGTCAGTGTGTGTCTGTGTGTTATCGGTGTGTGTGTGTGTGTGTGTGTGTTGTCGGTGTGTGTGTATGTGTGTTGTCAGTGTGTGTGTGTGTGTGTGTTGTCGGTGTGTGTGTGTGTGTTGTGGGTGTGTGTGTGTTTGTGTTGTCGGTGTGTGTGTGTGTGTTGCTGGTGTTTGTTTGTGTGTGTGTTGTCGGTGTGTGTGTGTGTGTGTTGTCGGTGTGTGTGTGTGTGTGTGTGTGTGTGTGTGTGTGTTGTCGGTGTGTGTGTGTGTGTGTTGTCGGTGTGTGTGTGTGTGTTGTTGGTGTGTGTGTGTGTGTTGTCGGTGTGTGTGTGTGTTGCTGGTGTTTGTTTGTGTGTGTGTTGTCGGGGTGTGTGTGTGTGTGTGTGTTGTCGGTGTGTGTGTGTGTGTGTGTGTGTGTGTGTGTGTTGTCGGTGTGTGTGTGTGTTGTCGGTGTGTGTGTGTGTGTTGTCGGTGTGTGTGTGTGTGTTGTTGTTGTGTTTGTGTGTGTGTGTTGTCGTTGTGTGTGTGTGTGTGTTGTCGGTGTGTGTGTGTGTGTTGTGGGTGTGTGTGTTGTCAGTGTGTGTGTGTTGTCGGTGTGTGTGTGTGTGTGTTGTCGGTGTGTGTGTGTGTGTGTGTGTTGTCAGTGTGTGTGTGTGTGTGTGTGTGTGTGTTGTCGGTGTGTGTGTGTGTGTGTTGTCGGTGTGTGTGTGTGTGTTGTCGGTGTGTGTGTGTGTGTTGTCGGTGTGTGTGTGTGTAGTCGGTGTGTGTGTGTGTGTGTGTGTGTGTGTTGTCGGTGTGTGTGTGTGTGTGTGTTGTCGGTGTGTGTGTGTGTGTGTGTGTGTGTGTGTGTGTTGTCGGTGTGTGTGTGTGTTGTCGATGTGTGTGTGTTGTGTGTGTGTGTGTGTGTGTTGTCGGTGTGTGTGTGTGTGTTGTCGGTGTGTGTGTGTGTGTTGTCGGTGTGTGT
>NW_027675435.1:640000-655318 GCF_965601325.2 Salmo salar
GTGTGTGTTGTCGTTGTGTGTGTGTTGTCGGTGTGTGTATGTGTGTTGTCGGTGTGTGTGTGTGTTGTCGGTGTGTGTGTGTGTGTGTTGCTGGTGTGTGTGTGTGTTGTCGGTGTGTGTGTGTGTGTTGTCGGTGTGTGTTTGTGTGTGTGTGTGTTGTCGGTGTGTGTGTGTGTGTGTGTGTTGTCGGTGTGTGTGTGTGTTGTCGGTGTGTGTGTGTGTTGTCTGTGTGTGTGTGTGTGTTGTGTGTGTGTGTGTGTGTTGTCGGTGTGTGTGTGTGTGTGTGCTGTCGGTGTGTGTGTGTGTGTGTGTGTTGTCTGTGTGTGTCTGTTGTCGGTGTGTGTGTGTGTGTGTGTTGTCGGTGTGTGTGTGTGTGTGTTGTCGGTGTGTGTGTGTGTGTTGTCAGTGTGTGTCTGTGTGTTATCGGTGTGTGTGTGTGTGTGTGTGTGTTGTCGGTGTGTGTGTGTGTCTGTGTTGTCGGTGTGTGTGTGTGTGTGTTGTCGGTGTGTGTGTGTGTGTTGTCTGTGTGTGTGTGTGTGTGTTGTCAGTGTGTGTGTGTGTGTGTTGTCGGTGTGTGTGTGTGTGTGTGTTGTCAGTGTGTGTATGTGTGTGTTGTCAGTGTGTGTGTGTGTGTGTGTTGTCGGTGTGTGTGTGTGTGTGTTGTCGGTGTGTGTGTGTGTTGTCGGTGTGTGTGTGTGTGTGTTGTCAGTGTGTGTGTGTGTGTGTTGTCGGTGTGTGTGTGTTTATGTGTTGTCTGTGTGTGTGTGTGTGTTGTCGGTGTGTGTGTGTGTGTGTGTTGTCGGTGTGTGTGTGTTTTGTCGGTGTGTGTGTGTGTGTGTGTGTGTTGTCGGTGTGTGTGTGTGTGTGTTGTCGGTGTGTGTGTGTGTTGTGTGTGTGTGTTGTCGGTGTGTGTGTGTGTGTGTTGTCGGTGTGTGTGTGTGTGTGTGTTGTCGGTGTGTGTGTGTTGTCGGTGTGTGTGTACCTCCGTACCTTCAGGCTCTGATCAGGCCCTACACCCAAACAAGGGCACTCCGTTCATCCACCTCTGGCCTGCTCGCCTCCCTACCTCTGAGGAAGCACAGTTCCCGCTCAGCCCAGTCAAAACTGTTCGCTGCTCTGGCACCCCAATGGTGGAACAAGCTCCCTCACGACGCCAGGACAGCGGAGTCAATCACCACCTTCCGGAGACACCTGAAACCCCACCTCTTCAAGGAATACCTGGGATAGGATAAAGTAATCCTTCTAACCCCCCCCTTAAAAGATTTAGATGCACTATTGTAAAGTGGTTGTTCCACTGGATATTATAGGTGAATGCACCAATTTGTAAGTCGCTCTGGATAAGAGCGTCTGCTAAATGACTAAAATGTAAATGTAAATGTATGTGTGTGTGTTGTCGGTGTGTGCGTGTGTGTGTGTTGTCGGTGTGTGTGTGAGTGTGTGTGTGTGTGTGTGTGTTGTCGGTGTGTGTGTGTGTTGTCGGTGTGTGTGTGTTGTGTGTGTGTGTGTGTGTGTTGTCGGTGTGTGTGTGTGTGTGTGTTGTCAGTGTGTGTGTGTGTGTGTGTGTGTGTTGTCGGTGTGTGTGTGTGTGTGTTGTCGGTGTGTGTGTGTGTGTTGTCGGTGTGTGTGTGTGTGTGTGTTGTCGGTGTGTGTGTGTGTTGTGTGTGTGTGTGTTGTCGGTGTGTGTGTGTGTGTTGTCGGTGTGTGTGTGTGTGTGTGTTGTCGGTGTGTGTGTGTTGTCGGTGTGTGTGTGTGTGTGTGTTGTCGGTGTGTGTGTGTGTTGTCGGTGTGTGTGTGTGTGTGTGTGTTGTCAGTGTGTGTGTGTGTGTGTGTGTGTATGTTGTCGGTGTGTGTGTTTGTGTGTGTGTGTGTTGTCGGTGTGTGTGTGTGTGTGTGTGTTGTCCGAGTGTGTGTGTGTGTGTGTGTTGTCGGTGTGTGTGTGTTGTCAGTTTGTGTGTGTGTGTGTGTGTTGTCGGTGTGTGTGTGTGTGTGTGTTGTCGGTGTGTGTGTGTGTTGTGGGTGTGTGTGTGTGTGTGTTGTCGGTGTGTGTGTGTGTGTTGCTGGTGTTTGTTTGTGTGTGTGTTGTCGGTGTGTGTGTGTGTGTGTTGTCGGTGTGTGTGTGTGTGTGTGTGTGTGTGTGTGTGTGTGTGTGTGTTGTCGGTGTGTGTGTGTGTGTGTTGTTGGTGTGTGTGTGTGTGTTGTCGGTGTGTGTGTGTGTTGCTGGTGTTTGTTTGTGTGTGTGTTGTCGGTGTGTGTGTGTGTGTGTGTGTTGTCGGTGTGTGTGTGTGTGTGTGTGTGTGTGTGTGTGTGTGTGTTGTCGGTGTGTGTGTGTGTTGTCGGTGTGTGTGTGTGTGTTGTCGGTGTGTGTGTGTCTGTTGTCGTTGTGTTTGTGTGTGTGTGTTGTCGTTGTGTGTGTGTGTGTGTTGTCGGTGTGTGTGTGTGTGTTGTGTGTGTGTGTGTTGTCAGTGTGTGTGTGTTGTCGGTGTGTGTGTGTGTGTGTTGTCGGTGTGTGTGTGTGTGTGTGTTGTCAGTGTGTGTGTGTGTGTGTGTGTGTGTGTTGTCGGTGTGTGTGTGTGTGTGTTGTCGGTGTGTGTGTGTGTGTTGTCGGTGTGTGTGTGTGTGTTGTCGGTGTGTGTGTGTAGTCGGTGTGTGTGTGTGTGTGTGTGTGTTGTCGGTGTGTGTGTGTGTGTTGTCGGTGTGTGTGTGTGTGTGTGTGTGTGTTGTCGGTGTGTGTGTGTGTTGTCGGTGTGTGTGTGTTGTGTGTGTGTGTGTTGTCGGTGTGTGTGTGTGTGTTGTCGGTGTGTGTGTGTTGTCGGTGTGTGTGTGTGTGATGTCGGTGTGTTTGTGTGTGTGTGTTGTCGTTGTGTGTGTGTGTTGTCGGTGTGTGTGTGTGTTGTGTGTGTGTGTGTTGTCGGTTTGTGTGTGTGTTGTCGGTGTGTGTGTGTGTGTGTGTTGTCAGTGTGTGTGTGTGTGTGTGTGTGTGTGTTGTCGGTGTGTGTGTGTGTGTGTGTGTGTTGTCGGTGTGTGTGTGTGTGTGTGTTGCCGGTGTGTGTGTGTGTGTTGTCGGTGTGTGTGTGTTGTCGGTGTGTGTGTGTGTGTGTGTTGTCGGTGTGTGTGTGTGTGTGTTGTCGGTGTGTGTGTGTGTTGTCGGTGTGTGTGTGTGTGTTGTCGGTGTGTGTGTGTGTGTGTTGTTGGTGTGTGTGTGTGTAGTCTGGGTGTGTGTGTGTGTGTGTGTGTGTGTTGTCGGTGTGTGTGTGTTGTTGGTGTGTGTGTGTGTGTGTGTGTGTTGTCGGTGTGTGTGTGTGTTGTCGGTGTGTGTGTGTTGTGTGTGTGTGTGTTGTCGGTGTGTGTGTGTGTTGTCGGTGTGTGTGTGTGTGTTGTCGGTGTGTGTGTGTGTGTTGTGTGTGTGTGTGTTGTCGGTGTGTGTGTTGTCGGTGTGTGTGTGTGTGTGTGTGTTGTCGGTGTGTGTGTGTTGTCGGTGTGTGTGTGTGTGTTGTCGGTGTGTGTGTGTGTGTGTGTGTTGTCGGTGTGTGTGTGTGTGTCTTGTCAGTGTGTGTGTGTGTGTGTTGTCGGTGTGTGTGTGTGTGTGTGTGTGTGTGTTGTCGTTGTGTATGTGTTGTCGGTGTGTGTATGTGTGTTGTCGGTGTGTGTGTGTGTGTGTTGTCGGTGTCTGTGTGTGTGTGTTGCTGGTGTGTGTGTGTGTGTTGTCGGTGTGTGTGTGTGTGTGTGTGTGTGTTGTCGTTGTGTGTGTGTTGTCGGTGTGTGTATGTGTGTTGTCGGTGTGTGTGTGTGTTGTCGGTGTGTGTGTGTGTGTGTTGCTGGTGTGTGTGTGTTGTCGGTGTGTGTGTGTGTGTTGTCGGTGTGTGTTTGTGTGTGTGTGTGTTGTCGGTGTGTGTGTGTGTGTGTTGTCGGTGTGTGTGTGTGTTGTCGGTGTGTGTGTGTGTTGTCTGTGTGTGTGTGTGTGTTGTGTGTGTGTGTGTGTGTTGTCGGTGTGTGTGTGTGTGTGTGCTGTCGGTGTGTGTGTGTGTGTGTGTGTTGTCTGTGTGTGTGTGTTGTCGGTGTGTGTGTGTGTGTGTGTTGTCGGTGTGTGTGTGTGTGTGTTGTCGGTGTGTGTGTGTGTGTTGTCAGTGTGTGTCTGTGTGTTATCGGTGTGTGTGTGTGTGTGTGTGTGTTGTCGGTGTGTGTGTGTGTCTGTGTTGTCGGTGTGTGTGTGTGTGTGTTGTCGGTGTGTGTGTGTGTGTTGTCTGTGTGTGTGTGTGTGTGTTGTCAGTGTGTGTGTGTGTGTGTTGTCGGTGTGTGTGTGTGTGTGTGTTGTCAGTGTGTGTATGTGTGTGTTGTCAGTGTGTGTGTGTGTGTGTGTTGTCGGTGTGTGTGTGTGTGTGTTGTCGGTGTGTGTGTGTGTTGTCGGTGTGTGTGTGTGTGTGTTGTCAGTGTGTGTGTGTGTGTGTTGTCGGTGTGTGTGTGTTTATGTGTTGTCTGTGTGTGTGTGTGTGTTGTCGGTGTGTGTGTGTGTGTGTGTTGTCGGTGTGTGTGTGTTTTGTCGGTGTGTGTGTGTGTGTGTGTGTGTTGTCGGTGTGTGTGTGTGTGTGTTGTCGGTGTGTGTGTGTGTGTTGTGTGTGTGTGTTGTCGGTGTGTGTGTGTGTGTGTTGTCGGTGTGTGTGTGTGTGTGTGTTGTCGGTGTGTGTGTGTTGTCGGTGTGTGTGTGTGTGTTGTCGGTGTGTGCGTGTGTGTGTGTTGTCGGTGTGTGTGTGAGTGTGTGTGTGTGTGTGTGTGTTGTCGGTGTGTGTGTGTGTTGTCGGTGTGTGTGTGTTGTGTGTGTGTGTGTGTGTGTTGTCGGTGTGTGTGTGTGTGTGTGTTGTCAGTGTGTGTGTGTGTGTGTTGTCGGTGTGTGTGTGTGTGTGTTGTCGGTGTGTGTGTGTGTGTTGTCGGTGTGTGTGTGTGTGTGTGTTGTCAGTGTGTGTGTGTGTGTGTGTGTGTGTGTGTTGTCGGTGTGTGTGTGTGTGTGTGTTGCCGGTGTGTGTGTGTGTGTTGTCGGTGTGTGTGTGTTGTCGGTGTGTGTGTGTGTGTGTGTTGTCGGTGTGTGTGTGTGTGTGTTGTCGGTGTGTGTGTGTGTGTGTGTTGTCGGTGTGTGTGTGTGTGTTGTCGGTGTGTGTGTGTGTGTGTTGTCGGTGTGTGTGTGTGTAGTCTGGGTGTGTGTGTGTGTGTGTGTGTGTGTGTGTGTGTGTTGTCGGTGTGTGTGTGTTGTTGGTGTGTGTGTGTGTGTGTGTGTGTTGTCGGTGTGTGTGTGTGTTGTCGGTGTGTGTGTGTTGTGTGTGTGTGTGTTGTCGGTGTGTGTGTGTGTTGTCGGTGTGTGTGTGTGTGTTGTCGGTGTGTGTGTGTGTGTTGTGTGTGATAGTGTGTTGTCGGTGTGTGTGTTGTCGGTGTGTGTGTGTGTGTGTGTGTTGTCGGTGTGTGTGTGTTGTCGGTGTGTGTGTGTGTGTTGTCGGTGTGTGTGTGTGTGTGTGTTGTCGGTGTGTGTGTGTGTGTCTTGTCAGTGTGTGTGTGTGTGTGTTGTCGGTGTGTGTGTGTGTGTGTGTGTGTGTTGTCGTTGTGTGTGTGTTGTCGGTGTGCGTATGTGTGTTGTCGGTGTGTGTGTGTGTGTGTTGTCGGTGTGTGTGTGTGTGTGTTGCTGGTGTGTGTGTGTGTGTTGTCGGTGTGTGTGTGTGTGTTGTCGGTGTGTGTGTGTGTGTGTGTGTGTTGTCGGTGTGTGTGTGTGTGTGTGTGTGTGTTGTCCGAGTGTGTGTGTGTGTGTGTGTTGTCGGTGTGTGTGTGTTGTCGGTGTGTGTGTGTGTGTGTTGTCGGTGTGTGTGTTGTCTGTGTGTGTGTGTGTGTGTGTTGTCAGTGTGTGTGTGTGTGTGTGTGTGTGTTGTCGGTGTGTGTGTGTGTGTGTGTGTGTTGTCAGTGTGTGTATGTGTGTGTTGTCAGTGTGTGTGTGTGTGTGTGTTGTCGGTGTGTGTGTGTGTGTGTTGTCGGTGTGTGTGTGTGTTGTCGGTGTGTGTGTGTGTTTGTTGTCGGTGTGTGTGTGTGTGTGTGTTGTCGGTGTGTGTGTGTGTGTGTGTTGTCGGTGTGTGTGTGTGTGTTGTCGGTGTGTGTGTGTGTGTGTGTGTGTTGTCGGTGTGTGTGTGTGTGTGTTGTCAGTGTGTGTGTGTGTGTGTTGTCGGTGTGTGTGTGTTTATGTGTTGTCTGTGTGTGTGTGTGTGTTGTCGGTGTGTGTGTGTGTGTGTGTTGTCGGTGTGTGTGTGTTTTGTCGGTGTGTGTGTGTGTGTGTTGTCGGTGTGTGTGTGTGTGTGTTTTCGGTGTGTGTGTGTGTGTTGTGTGTGTGTGTGTTGTCGGTGTGTGTGTGTGTGTGTGTGTGTTGTCGGTGTGTGTGTGTGTGTGTGGTGTCGGTGTGTGTGTGTTGTCGGTGTGTGTGTGTGTGTTGTCGGTGTGTGTGTGTGTGTGTGTTGTCGGTGTGTGTGTGAGTGTGTGTGTGTGTGTGTGTGTGTGTTGTCGGTGTGTGTGTGTGTTGTCGGTGTGTGTGTGTTGTGTGTGTGTGTGTGTGTTGTCGATGTGTGTGTGTGTGTTGTCGGTGTGTGTGTGTGTGTTGTCGGTGTGTGTGTGTGTGATGTCGGTGTGTTTGTGTGTGTGTGTTGTCGTTGTGTGTGTGTGTGTGTTGTCGTTGTGTGTGTGTGTGTTGTGTGTGTGTGTGTTGTCGGTGTGTGTGTGTGTGTGTTGTCGGTGTGTGTGTGTGTGTGTTGTCGGTGTGTGTGTGTGTTGTCGGTGTGTGTGTGTGTGTGTGTGTTGTCGGTGTGTGTGTGTGTGTTGTCGGTGTGTGTGTGTGTGTGTTGTCGGTGTGTGTGTGTGTAGTCTGGGTGTGTGTGTGTGTGTGTGTGTGTGTGTTGTCGGTGTGTGTGTGTTGTTGGTGTGTGTGTGTGTGTGTGTGTGTTGTCGGTGTGTGTGTGTGTTGTCGGTGTGTGTGTGTTGTGTGTTGTCGGTGTGTGTGTGTGTTGTCGGTGTGTGTGTGTGTGTGTTGTCGGTGTGTGTGTGTGTGTTGTGTGTGTGTGTATTGTCGGTGTGTGTGTTGTCGGTGTGTGTGTGTGTGTGTGTGTGTGTTGTCGGTGTGTGTGTGTTGTCGGTGTGTGTGTGTGTGTTGTCGGTGTGTGTGTGTGTGTGTGTTGTCGGTGTGTGTGTGTGTGTCTTGTCAGTGTGTGTGTGTGTGTGTTGTCGGTGTGTGTGTGTGTGTGTGTTTGTTGTCGTTGTGTGTGTGTTGTCGGTGTGTGTATGTGTGTTGTCGGTGTGTGTGTGTGTTGTCGGTGTGTGTGTGTGTGTGTTGCTGGTGTGTGTGTGTGTTGTCGGTGTGTGTGTGTGTGTTGTCGGTGTGTGTGTGTGTGTGTGTGTTGTCGGTGTGTGTGTGTGTTGTCGGTGTGTGTGTGTGTGTGTTGTCGGTGTGTGTGTGTGTAGTCTGGGTGTGTGTGTGTGTGTGTGTGTGTGTGTTGTCGGTGTGTGTGTGTTGTTGGTGTGTGTGTGTGTGTGTGTGTGTTGTCGGTGTGTGTGTGTGTTGTCGGTGTGTGTGTGTTGTGTGTTGTCGGTGTGTGTGTGTGTTGTCGGTGTGTGTGTGTGTGTGTTGTCGGTGTGTGTGTGTGTGTTGTGTGTGTGTGTATTGTCGGTGTGTGTGTTGTCGGTGTGTGTGTGTGTGTTGTCGGTGTGTGTGTGTGTGTGTGTGTGTTGTCGGTGTGTGTGTGTGTGTGTGGTGTCGGTGTGTGTGTGTTGTCGGTGTGTGTGTGTGTGTTGTCGGTGTGTGTGTGTGTGTGTGTTGTCGGTGTGTGTGTGAGTGTGTGTGTGTGTGTGTGTGTGTGTTGTCGGTGTGTGTGTGTGTTGTCGGTGTGTGTGTGTTGTGTGTGTGTGTGTGTGTTGTCGATGTGTGTGTGTGTGTTGTCGGTGTGTGTGTGTGTGTTGTCGGTGTGTGTGTGTGTGATGTCGGTGTGTTTGTGTGTGTGTGTTGTCGTTGTGTGTGTGTGTGTGTTGTCGTTGTGTGTGTGTGTGTTGTGTGTGTGTGTGTTGTCGGTGTGTGTGTGTGTGTGTTGTCGGTGTGTGTGTGTGTGTGTTGTCGGTGTGTGTGTGTGTTGTCGGTGTGTGTGTGTGTGTGTGTGTTGTCGGTGTGTGTGTGTGTGTTGTCGGTGTGTGTGTGTGTGTGTTGTCGGTGTGTGTGTGTGTAGTCTGGGTGTGTGTGTGTGTGTGTGTGTGTGTGTTGTCGGTGTGTGTGTGTTGTTGGTGTGTGTGTGTGTGTGTGTGTGTTGTCGGTGTGTGTGTGTGTTGTCGGTGTGTGTGTGTTGTGTGTTGTCGGTGTGTGTGTGTGTTGTCGGTGTGTGTGTGTGTGTGTTGTCGGTGTGTGTGTGTGTGTTGTGTGTGTGTGTATTGTCGGTGTGTGTGTTGTCGGTGTGTGTGTGTGTGTGTGTGTGTGTTGTCGGTGTGTGTGTGTTGTCGGTGTGTGTGTGTGTGTTGTCGGTGTGTGTGTGTGTGTGTGTTGTCGGTGTGTGTGTGTGTGTCTTGTCAGTGTGTGTGTGTGTGTGTTGTCGGTGTGTGTGTGTGTGTGTGTTTGTTGTCGTTGTGTGTGTGTTGTCGGTGTGTGTATGTGTGTTGTCGGTGTGTGTGTGTGTTGTCGGTGTGTGTGTGTGTGTGTTGCTGGTGTGTGTGTGTGTTGTCGGTGTGTGTGTGTGTGTTGTCGGTGTGTGTGTGTGTGTGTGTGTTGTCGGTGTGTGTGTGTGTGTTGTCGGTGTGTGTGTGTGTGTGTTGTCGGTGTGTGTGTGTGTAGTCTGGGTGTGTGTGTGTGTGTGTGTGTGTGTGTTGTCGGTGTGTGTGTGTTGTTGGTGTGTGTGTGTGTGTGTGTGTGTTGTCGGTGTGTGTGTGTGTTGTCGGTGTGTGTGTGTTGTGTGTTGTCGGTGTGTGTGTGTGTTGTCGGTGTGTGTGTGTGTGTGTTGTCGGTGTGTGTGTGTGTGTTGTGTGTTTGTGTATTGTCGGTGTGTGTGTTGTCGGTGTGTGTGTGTGTGTGTGTGTTGTCGGTGTGTGTGTGTGTGTTGTCGGTGTGTGTGTGTGTGTGTGTTGTCGGTGTGTGTGTGAGTGTGTGTGTGTGTGTGTGTGTGTGTTGTCGGTGTGTGTGTGTGTTGTCGGTGTGTGTGTGTTGTGTGTGTGTGTGTGTGTTGTCGATGTGTGTGTGTGTGTTGTCGGTGTGTGTGTGTGTGTTGTCGGTGTGTGTGTGTGTGATGTCGGTGTGTTTGTGTGTGTGTGTTGTCGTTGTGTGTGTGTGTGTGTTGTCGTTGTGTGTGTGTGTGTTGTGTGTGTGTGTGTTGTCGGTGTGTGTGTGTGTGTGTTGTCGGTGTGTGTGTGTGTGTGTTGTCGGTGTGTGTGTGTGTTGTCGGTGTGTGTGTGTGTGTGTGTGTTGTCGGTGTGTGTGTGTGTGTTGTCGGTGTGTGTGTGTGTGTGTTGTCGGTGTGTGTGTGTGTAGTCTGGGTGTGTGTGTGTGTGTGTGTGTGTGTGTGTTGTCGGTGTGTGTGTGTTGTTGGTGTGTGTGTGTGTGTGTGTGTGTTGTCGGTGTGTGTGTGTGTTGTCGGTGTGTGTGTGTTGTGTGTTGTCGGTGTGTGTGTGTGTTGTCGGTGTGTGTGTGTGTGTGTTGTCGGTGTGTGTGTGTGTGTTGTGTGTGTGTGTATTGTCGGTGTGTGTGTTGTCGGTGTGTGTGTGTGTGTGTGTGTGTGTTGTCGGTGTGTGTGTGTTGTCGGTGTGTGTGTGTGTGTTGTCGGTGTGTGTGTGTGTGTGTGTTGTCGGTGTGTGTGTGTGTGTCTTGTCAGTGTGTGTGTGTGTGTGTTGTCGGTGTGTGTGTGTGTGTGTGTTTGTTGTCGTTGTGTGTGTGTTGTCGGTGTGTGTATGTGTGTTGTCGGTGTGTGTGTGTGTTGTCGGTGTGTGTGTGTGTGTGTTGCTGGTGTGTGTGTGTGTTGTCGGTGTGTGTGTGTGTGTTGTCGGTGTGTGTGTGTGTGTGTGTGTTGTCGGTGTGTGTGTGTGTGTTGTCGGTGTGTGTGTGTGTGTGTTGTCGGTGTGTGTGTGTGTAGTCTGGGTGTGTGTGTGTGTGTGTGTGTGTGTGTTGTCGGTGTGTGTGTGTTGTTGGTGTGTGTGTGTGTGTGTGTGTGTTGTCGGTGTGTGTGTGTGTTGTCGGTGTGTGTGTGTTGTGTGTTGTCGGTGTGTGTGTGTGTTGTCGGTGTGTGTGTGTGTGTGTTGTCGGTGTGTGTGTGTGTGTTGTGTGTGTGTGTATTGTCGGTGTGTGTGTTGTCGGTGTGTGTGTGTGTGTGTGTGTTGTCGGTGTGTGTGTGTTGTCGGTGTGTGTGTGTGTGTTGTCGGTGTGTGTGTGTGTGTGTGTTGTCGGTGTGTGTGTGTGTGTCTTGTCAGTGTGTGTGTGTGTGTGTTGTCGGTGTGTGTGTGTGTGTGTGTTTGTTGTCGTTGTGTGTGTGTTGTCGGTGTGTGTATGTGTGTTGTCGGTGTGTGTGTGTGTTGTCGGTGTGTGTGTGTGTGTGTTGCTGGTGTGTGTGTGTGTTGTCGGTGTGTGTGTGTGTGTTGTCGGTGTGTGTGTGTGTGTGTGTGTGTTGTCGGTGTGTGTGTGTGTGTGTGTGTTGCCGGTGTGTGTGTGTGTGTGTTGTCGGTGTGTGTGTGTGTGTGTGGTCGTTGTGTGTGTCTGTTGTCGGTGTGTGATTGTGTGTTGTCGGTGTGTGTGTGTGTGTGTTGTCGGTGTGTGTGTGTGTTGTCGGTGTGTGTGTGTGTGTTGTGTGTGTGTGTGTTTGTGTGTGTGTGTGTGTGTGTTGTCGGTGTGTGTGTGTGTGTGTGTTGCCGGTGTGTGTGTGTGTGTTGTCGGTGTGTGTGTGTTGTCGGTGTGTGTGTGTGTGTGTGTTGTCGGTGTGTGTGTGTGTGTGTTGTCGGTGTGTGTGTGTGTGTTGTCGGTGTGTGTGTGTGTGTTGTCGGTGTGTGTGTGTGTGTGTGTGTGTTGTCGGTGTGTGTGTGTTGTCGGTGTGTAAGTGTGTGTGTGTTGTCAGTGTGTTTGTGTGTGTGTGTTGTCGGTGTGTGTGTGTTGTTGGTGTGTGTGTGTGTGTGTGTGTGTTGTCGGTGTGTGTGTGTGTTGTCGGTGTGTGTGTGTTGTGTGTGTGTGTGTTGTCGGTGTGTGTGTGTGTTGTCGGTGTGTGTGTGTGTGTTGTCGGTGTGTGTGTGTGTGTTGTGTGTGTGTGTGTTGTCGGTGTGTGTGTTGTCGGTGTGTGTGTGTGTGTGTGTGTTGTCGGGGTGTGTGTGTGTTGTCGGTGTGTGTGTGTGTGTTGTCGGTGTGTGTGTGTGTGTGTGTTGTCGGTGTGTGTGTGTGTGTCTTGTCAGTGTGTGTGTGTGTGTGTTGTCGGTGTGTGTGTGTGTGTGTGTTGTCGTTGTGTGTGTGTTGTCGGTGTGTGTATGTGTGTTGTCGGTGTTTGTGTGTGTGTTGTCGGTGTGTGTGTGTGTGTGTTGCTGGTGTGTGTGTGTGTGTTGTCGGTGTGTGTGTGTGTGTTGTCGGTGTGTGTGTGTGTGTGTGTGTGTTGTCGGTGTGTGTGTGTGTGTGTGTGTTGTCCGAGTGTGTGTGTGTGTGTGTGTTGTCGGTGTGTGTGTGTTGTCGGTTTGTGTGTGTGTGTGTGTTGTCGGTGTGTGTGTGTGTGTTGTCGGTGTGTGTGTGTGTTGTCAGTGTGTGTGTGTGTGTGTGTTGTCGGTGTGTGTGTGTGTGTTGTGGGTGTGTGTGTGTGTGTGTTGTCGGTGTGTGTGTGTGTGTTGCTGGTGTTTGTTTGTGTGTGTGTTGTCGGTGTGTGTGTGTGTGTGTTGTCGGTGTGTGTGTGTGTGTGTGTGTGTGTGTGTTGTCGGTGTGTGTGTGTGTGTGTTGTCGGTGTGTGTGTGTGTGTTGTCGGTGTGTGTGTGTGTGTTGTTGGTGTGTGTGTGTGTGTTGTCGGTGTGTGTGTGTGTGTTGATGGTGTTTGTTTGTGTGTGTGTTGTCGGTGTGTGTGTGTGTGTGTGTGTTGTCGGTGTGTGTGTGTGTGTGTGTGTGTGTGTGTGTGTGTGTTGTCGGTGTGTGTGTGTGTTGTCGGTGTGTGTGTGTGTGTTGTCGGTGTGTGTGTGTGTGTTGTCGTTGTGTTTGTGTGTGTGTGTTGTCGTTGTGTGTGTGTGTGTGTTGTCGGTGTGTGTGTGTGTGTTGTGTGTGTGTGTGTTGTCAGTGTGTGTGTGTTGTCGGTGTGTGTGTGTGTGTGTTGTCGGTGTGTGTGTGTGTGTTGTCAGTGTGTGTGTGTGTGTGTGTGTTGTCGGTGTGTGTGTGTGTGTGTTGTCGGTGTGTGTGTGTGTGTTGTCGGTGTGTGTGTGTGTGTTGTCGGTGTGTGTGTGTGTAGTCGGTGTGTGTGTGTGTGTGTGTGTGTGTTGTCGGTGTGTGTGTGTGTGTTGTCGGTGTGTGTGTGTGTGTGTGTGTGTGTTGTCGGTGTGTGTGTGTGTGTTGTCGGTGTGTGTGTGTGTGTGTGTTGTCGTTGTGTGTGTGTGTGTTGTGTGTGTGTGTGTTGTCGGTGTGTGTGTGTTGTCGGTGTGTGTGTGTGTGTGTGTGTGTGTTGTCGGTGTGTGTGTGTTGTCGGTGTGTGTGTGTGTGTGTGTTGTCGGTGTGTGTGTGTGTGTTGTCGGTGTGTGTGTGTGTGTTGTCGGTGTGTGTGTGTGTGTGTTGTCGGTGTGTGTGTGTGTGTGTTGCTGGTGTGTGTGTGTGTGTTGTCGGTGTGTGTGTGTGTGTTGTCGGTGTGTGTGTGTGTGTGTGTGTGTTGTCGGTGTGTGTGTGTTGTCGGTGTGTAAGTGTGTGTGTGTTGTCAGTGTGTTTGTGTGTGTGTGTTGTCGGTGTGTGTGTGTGTGTGTGTTGTCGGTGTGTGTGTGTGTGTTGTGTGTGTGTGTGTGTTGTCGGTGTGTGTGTGTGTGAGTGTGTGTGTTGTCGGTGTGTGTGTGTGTGTGTGTTGTCGGTGTGTGTGTGTGTTGTCGGTGTGTGTGTGTGTGTGTTGTCGGTGTGTGTGTGTGTGTGTTGTCAGTGTGTGTGTGTGTGTGTGTTGTCGGTGTGTGTGTGTGTGTGTTGTCGGTGTGTGTGTGTGTCTGTGTTGTCGGTGTGTGTGTTTTGTCGGTGTGTGTGTGTGTGTGTGTGTTGTCGGTGTGTGTGTGTGTGTGTGTTGTCGGTGTGTGTGTGTGTTGTGTGTGTGTGTGTTGTCGGTGTGTGTGTGTGTGTTGTCGGTGTGTGTGTGTGTGTGTGTTGTCGGTGTGTGTGTGTTGTCGGTGTGTGTGTGTGTGTGTGTTGTCGGTGTGTGTGTGTGTTGTCGGTGTGTGTGTGTGTGTGTGTGTTGTCAGTGTGTGTGTGTGTGTGTGTGTGTGTGTTGTCGGTGTGTGTGTTTGTGTGTGTGTGTGTTGTCGGTGTGTGTGTGTGTTGTCAGTGTGTGTGTGTGTGTGTGTTGTCGGTGTGTGTGTGTGTGTTGTGGGTGTGTGTGTGTGTGTGTTGTCGGTGTGTGTGTGTGTGTTGCTGGTGTTTGTTTGTGTGTGTGTTGTCGGTGTGTGTGTGTGTGTGTTGTCGTGTGTGTGTGTGTGTGTGGTGTTGTGGTGTGTGTGTGTGTCTGTGTCGGTGTGTGTGTGTGTGTTGTCGGTGTGTGTGTGTGTGTTGTCGGTGTGTGTGTGTGTGTTGTCGGTGTGTGTGTGTGTGTTGATGGTGTTTGTTTGTGTGTGTGTTGTCGGTGTGTGTGTGTGTGTGTGTGTTGTCGGTGTGTGTGTGTGTGTGTGTGTGTGTGTGTGTGTGTGTTGTCGGTGTGTGTGTGTGTTGTCGGTGTGTGTGTGTGTGTTGTCGGTGTGTGTGTGTGTGTTGTCGTTGTGTTTGTGTGTGTGTGTTGTCGTTGTGTGTGTGTGTGTGTTGTCGGTGTGTGTGTGTGTGTTGTGTGTGTGTGTGTTGTCAGTGTGTGTGTGTTGTCGGTGTGTGTGTGTGTGTGTTGTCGGTTTGTGTGTGTGTGTGTGTTGTCAGTGTGTGTGTGTGTGTGTGTGTTGTCGGTGTGTGTGTGTGTGTGTTGTCGGTGTGTGTGTGTGTGTTGTCGGTGTGTGTGTGTGTGTTGTCGGTGTGTGTGTGTGTAGTCGGTGTGTGTGTGTGTGTGTGTGTGTGTTGTCGGTGTGTGTGTGTGTGTTGTCGGTGTGTGTGTGTGTGTGTGTGTGTGTTGTCGGTGTGTGTGTGTGTGTTGTCGGTGTGTGTGTGTGTGTGTGTTGTCGTTGTGTGTGTGTGTGTTGTGTGTGTGTGTGTTGTCGGTGTGTGTGTGTTGTCGGTGTGTGTGTGTGTGTGTGTGTGTGTTGTCGGTGTGTGTGTGTTGTCGGTGTGTGTGTGTGTGTTTGTTGTCGGTGTGTGTGTGTGTGTTGTCGGTGTGTGTGTGTGTGTTGTCGGTGTGTGTGTGTGTGTGTTGTCGGTGTGTGTGTGTGTGTGTTGCTGGTGTGTGTGTGTGTGTTGTCGGTGTGTGTGTGTGTGTTGTCGGTGTGTGTGTGTGTGTGTGTGTGTTGTCGGTGTGTGTGTGTTGTCGGTGTGTAAGTGTGTGTGTGTTGTCAGTGTGTTTGTGTGTGTGTGTTGTCGGTGTGTGTGTGTGTGTGTGTTGTCGGTGTGTGTGTGTGTGTTGTGTGTGTGTGTGTGTTGTCGGTGTGTGTGTGTGTGAGTGTGTGTGTTGTCGGTGTGTGTGTGTGTGTGTGTTGTCGGTGTGTGTGTGTGTTGTCGGTGTGTGTGTGTGTGTGTTGTCGGTGTGTGTGTGTGTGTGTTGTCAGTGTGTGTGTGTGTGTGTGTTGTCGGTGTGTGTGTGTGTGTGTTGTCGGTGTGTGTGTGTGTCTGTGTTGTCGGTGTGTGTGTTTTGTCGGTGTGTGTGTGTGTGTGTGTGTTGTCGGTGTGTGTGTGTGTGTGTGTTGTCGGTGTGTGTGTGTGTTGTGTGTGTGTGTGTTGTCGGTGTGTGTGTGTGTGTTGTCGGTGTGTGTGTGTGTGTGTGTTGTCGGTGTGTGTGTGTTGTCGGTGTGTGTGTGTGTGTGTGTTGTCGGTGTGTGTGTGTGTTGTCGGTGTGTGTGTGTGTGTGTGTGTTGTCAGTGTGTGTGTGTGTGTGTGTGTGTGTGTTGTCGGTGTGTGTGTTTGTGTGTGTGTGTGTTGTCGGTGTGTGTGTGTGTGTGTGTGTTGTCCGAGGTGTGTGTGTGTGTGTTGTCGGTGTGTGTGTGTTGTCAGTTTGTGTGTGTGTGTGTGTGTTG